>NW_019394265.1:0-277406 GCF_000612105.2 Orussus abietinus | reverse complement strand
ATCGCGCGACCCTGCCCGTGAGCAATCTCCCAACTCATCTCTGTTAACTACTGATGGTTGCAGATCTGTATTTGATTTAGTTACTTTCGAAATATTCGTATGAGGGAGTAACTGAATTATGAGTGGATTTTGGGGTTATATGTTTTCTCCCGACTTGTCTTTGCTCCATGTCGGGCCTTCGCCAAAAATAGTTCGCTCGACGTAATAGAGGTTATGGAAGCGTTGAAGTTGAATATTCCGTATCGAGTGGAAAAAGTTTATGACAGATGCGCTTATTTGAACTGCCGCAAGGGAAGGCACCCTTCAAATGGTGGAGTCCAATTATTCCATTTCCCTGCCGTGAGAGACGAAATTCGACTCGCGATATGGGTGACGAACTGTGGTTTGTATTGAAAATACTATATTCGAAACAAGTCTGGCATGTCGTTGTATGTCTAATTGATGTAAAATTAGAACTTGGGGGAAATAGTAGAATATTAAAACTTGGACTTTAATTCGTTTCGATAGGCAATCCTCAATTAAACAACTGGTCCGCAAGTACCTTGCGCAGATCAGGCATCTGCGGAGACCACTTTACGGGTGATAGTTTTATAACGCAAGATCGGACGAGACTGAAACGAAATGCAATACCAATTCATTACAAGCAGGTAGAGCAATACATAAGGTTACAAATGTATTATTTTAATGTTTATACCGTATGCGTAAGCAAAAGTTATCGTAAGATCATAAAATGAATAATTTAGTTTCAGGCACAAATGCAGGCAAATACGAAAGAAGAAATTGTCGTCGATCCTGACTTTGACTTTGCTATACCTGATATGAAAGCTCAATCCACGAATTGTACCTTAGATGATAAATGTATCGCGACTAATAATTCAGAAACGAAAGAAGATTATTCAAATACGTCGCTTGTCCAGATTCATAAAAAGGAATTAAAATCGGAATGCCAGGATGACGAGAGTGCAATGAACGTCGTGCCGTTAGAGAAGGAAAATAAGGAGCAAAATAACGGCAGCAAAGTAGGGATACCCTCTTTTGTAAGGGTTTACAAAAAGTCGGACATGCCAATGGGTGGTTTCAAAATTATCTCGTCCATGCCAGTGTATAAAGTTAACATGCCATTAGGGAATCTTAAAACTTTGAATCCTATAAAAGTTCTCGAAGTAGGAAGGTCTTCGAAAGCTATTAAAGATGCATCAGAGGATTCGGTACAAAAATTGGATAATGGTCTTCAACAGAGTGCAGATCAACCAGAAGTCAGTAGCGTAATCTCTGAAAAAGCGGATCAAGAAATTATAGTTCCTGTTGAAAATCCTGAGCAGGAACGTCTGAAACCATCGACATCGAGGAGAAAATATAAAGATACAAATAGTACAACAATAGAACACATGTACAAACCTAAGCCACCCCGACCTGTCAAGCCCCCCCTTGGCGCAGTTAATGTAAGGCGGTTATTGACCCAGAATGAATCCCTGAAGAATAAAAATATTAATCTTCGGAAGACTATAAAACGACTTAGGAGGAAACTAAGACGTTCCATTGAGCGAACCACTACTGCTGTTCAGATATCCAAAATTGCTTTGAAGCAAAGGCAAGATATAGATTGTTTTTTAGACTCCCATGATTGCATGAGTCCAGGTGCAAGAGCAGTTGTAAAGTTACAGGTCCATAGACCAAATACGTCTTATTCCAAAGAGGAAAAGGATTTTGCCCAGAAACTGTACACTATTTCTCCAACAAACTATATAAAAATGAGAAAGTTTGGTCTCAATTTCCCTGGTGAAAGTACTGTAAAAATGTGGATTTCTATGAGAAACAAGATTAATATTGACGAACATTGTGAAGATATAAATGCAGATGATCATGCAGTTATTACGATTAACGATGGTCATACTGGTGCTACAAACATTGACACTGAAAATCATATCGTTATTACAGGTATAGAAGACCAATCAATCGTCCGGAATATTGATGTCAGGTCAATAAGTGTTACAAATATCAATGAGCATACAATTGTTGCCAATATTGATGATATTCCCATTGAATTTGCTGATGATATGGATCAATGATACTTCTGCACAGCATTTTCAAAACTAAAACAATGATTTCTTTTCCATAATGTGTACTATGTTTTAGCGATTTAACTTGAAATTGATGTTTCTATTACTATAATTTAAAATACGCCATCAATTGTATACGAATGATTGGCTAAATATTTATTGAACGTTAGAATTACCTTGTTTTAAATTTAAAGCAACTTTATTAGTGATTTTTTGCATGACTCATTTAGACTCCATTATTGTGGCGCATGTTTAGAGAGTTCTTATAAATCTAGGATGTGCAAAGATAGAGATACATATTTTTAAAACAGCATTTGAAGAAGTATATATTTTTTGTAGCCAAAAATATCAATTATTTCTAATTTTGGATTTATCGAGAACTTTCACGTTTGCTTACCATGAGAAAGAGTACAATGACATGAATCCTGCAATACTTAACTAGATTTCTGTTTTACTCTCGATACTCTGTGCAATATACATAAGCATATAATTTCATTAATCGATTTAACGAATGTAAAGTAATCAAGTAATTTCAACGTTCAACAAGTATTGATAATTATATATCATCTTGAGTTATTTAATGACTTTGGAGGAATGTGAGAATTCATTCCTCCTTCCATTTGTCCATAAAAACGAAAACCAAATTTGGTTTATAAAGGAATTAGTCACGTTTAGGTCTTCATTTGTTGCGTTTTTATTAATTTTGTAAGAAAATAAGGTGTTACTATATCTTGTTAGGTCATGCACGGTCGCATGAAGCATTAAAAGTCTACAATTAGTCAATTATTTAACTGGTATTTCAGTTGTAATCTATTGTAATTATTCCATCGATAAGTAATCGATTCTGCTGCTTTACCTTCACAAACTTCATTTAATGAAGAAAAATCTCGAATAAAAGTACATCTGTACATTCGCCAGAATTTGATTTTTTCAAAAGTTCTTTCCATCTCGTTTTTGTGCATGATCCTTAATTATAGTTTCCATGCGAAATGAAACCATTGAAATGTAATAACAGACGCAATTGATGAAAACAGATATTTACATTAGCATAACCTAGGTTGGAAAAAACGGACAATTACCTCCAATATCGTTGCAAATTCTGTCAAGTGTTCACAGTTACTATTTTTTTTCTAGTTCCCGTAATTAATTTCACTTGTTTTCGTGTTTTTTTCTTTTTAATTAATACGACACTTACCGACGATTCTTCAAATTTTTTGGCGCGCGGACTAATATGGTTTTCGACGTTCACGAGGAGACTTCTTTCGACCAGCTTCAACCACCGTCGAACAGATGGCGCAGTCGGACAGTTCTTTAGTGGTCCGAAGTTAACCAATCGTTTCAAACAGTGGCGTCCCTAAATTCGCGGTCGCGTTTTTTCGGTTGTGCAACAAGACGCGTCTCACCCAGATCTCGAAATTATTCATTGATTTGGGTAAGTAACAAAACGTACTATTCAACACCAAGTAAAGAAATCCCTATCCGATTATTATCCATAAACATTACTGGCCTCTGCGGCCCAGAGAAGCGAATTCCATAACCTCTAATTCGCGTCTACCCGTGTTTTCGGAAACTACGAATAGAATACATCGTGCATATTCGCCCAACATACGTTAACGAGACGCATGTTAATATCTCGTTCAGATTATACAGAAATTTCGTAATTAGTGGTACGGTGGTCGAGCCGAAATTACGTAATTATCGGTACGATAATATCGAAATAGTGTTACCAGACGCGGGGAATAAATTCTCCGCGATTGGCTTCTCCACATTCGGAGAAAAACTAATATCCAGAAATTTCTTACGTTCTTTTTATGTAATAAACATTAGACTTTTAAACCCCGCTTGGCTTGGCGTTGCGTGGTATTAAGTGTGAATGTCTTTCTCCTTCCCGTGAGACTAGATTTTTAAGCATTACGTGTAGATTGGGATTAAATGGCCTTAAGGTGAAGTGAAACCCCCTTAAAATCAATCGATTCGAATACAACACTTTTTTTTAAGGGTATTAGACCAAACTGTCCGAAACTTTGACACATCATTCCTGATATCATCTAAGAATTGTCCTGACTCATTCAAAATTTGGACTTTTTGGAAAAAATTTGCCAACTTAGCCCCGACCAGAACCAAAATGGCGTCGAGCTCTCATATTTCGATCAATATACAATTATCGAAGGCTCTGATATGAGAACCGAAAGGGTCAGGACAATTTTACGACAATTTAAAACACTCTGTTAATCGATGAACTCGCATTTGACAGGGATAGAGGCGAAAAAAGTGTTTTATGCGCTTCAATGCTAAAACGATCGGAATACGAGGTCTCGGAGTGAAAATTTAATTTCCCTAGAAATCACAGATGGCGCAGGGGGTCCCTTTGCAGTCAATTAGGGCCCCAGAAAGCACGAATCCAGAGAATTTCTGGAGTTTTACTTCGATTTCTTGATATTCATTCTACGAAAACAACAGCTGGAGTACGCCATTTGGTACAATACCCAATATAATTCGACCTAGCTGTCAATATTAAAACGAACGTCGGCAACGTAGACATTTAGAAAAATCTTCCTTATCGTCGTCGATCAAGTTCCTCGACGTGTTTCACTTCGCCTTAAGGGTGTGACATGATATCCACCTCCTGATAATTCCTAATTGATCCCTCCCATCGGAAGGATTTTCTGTGGTTCGAATAAATCCCCAGATATGTAATACCCCAGATTGGCCCTCAACCGACTAAAATCCACCCTGATCCGGGTATAAAATCCCTAATCCGTTAGCACTGTATCGAAATTACGGAATTAATAGCTACGACGAAGTTCGAGTATCGCCATGCCCCGCGCATGCGTACACGGTCTAGATAACAAGATGTCCTCCCGATTTATCGCGAGCGGCCGCGTATGGACGTCGCCCGGAGGGGCGGGGGGCGGAATAAAGTCTGACAAATGCAAGGAAGAGGATTTCCCTCCTTCCGTACGTTCGCGGTCGGCTGATAGATCTGCGGACGTTGGCGGTAAAGGTTCGAGCCAAAATCGATGACCATTGGCCGAGCCGGGTAATGTAACCGGGGACCGGTGGAAAAAGCCCGATTGCAGATATATGATAATGGGGATAATCTTTCAATATCTTACCCTTTATGGGCGTCATTCGTTTATAAGCGTTTTTGGATCGGGTTCAATTCGCCCCATCCCCCCGAGAGATCGGGGCCGAGCTACCCCCCCGAGCCGACTCGGACCCATCGAATTGGTTTTACCACTTTCCCATTTTTCATTAGCACAATCAGGCAAGCCAGGAGAGCCGAAACAATGGCTTCTTCGGGGTGAGCGGGGAAGCCTTCGGTTCCTGGGAGGAATCTATGGATCGCCGCCGAAACTCTCTCTCTCTCTCGACCCGGTTCGAGGCCGCATCGGGAGGCTCGGATTAGTTTCTGCCCCAGAATATCTAATTGTTTCCTGTCCCGACGATACTGAATTTACCGCGAAGATTAATGAGCAATTTCCTTCTTGGCGAGAGTCGCTCCTTTATCCGATAGACTCGGCCCGTAAATCGTTCGGAGCCTTCCCGAGGTCCGATGGCCTCTGGATCTGATTTCCCCCCAGGGGATGATTTTTCCCCCTTTTATCTCAAAATAACGAAAAAAAAAAAAACAAAGAAAAACATACAAATACGTCCAGCTCGAAATGAAGGTGCAAGAGCGTCAAATCGAGGTACTCTTCGAAGTGGCCGTCCGGTTAAGCGAACCGCAGAATTCGGTGATTTGACGGACACGGTTAAGAGGTTTTCTCGCTTTTTCTGGCAAATCGGGACAGGAGACGTCCGGTCTGCTTTAATTATCCCACCGGCTCCTAACGTGCAATTAATTCCGAATGCGGTTTAGTTTAGCGAACGAAGAGCAAACAATGTATTACCCTCCGGGCCGCCTAAACGTAGGTGGTTACGGCGGACGGGGAAGGCCACTTTGCGCAAATAGCATGGATCTGCAGATAGTGCATATCCCCGTTCTCATCCCCCCCCCCATCCCCCCAGCCAAGGTGGGCTTAATGCCCCGTGACTTTCTGATTGCCCCTAATGCGAATCTACGCGCTCGCACCCCCGCCATTTGCCGAGCACTCGTCCTCGCGTCGCGAAATCCGAAAAACCTCCGATCTCGAAGGATCTCCAATTTCGAGAAAAACTCGCAATACTTGTGATAACGTCGCAGGAATAATTAAAATTCGCGATTACGCCCGGTATGTTGAACTAATGTAGGCTTACGCGGGATTAAAGGCATCGCAAAATTCGAAGGACCTCCAATTTCGAGAAAAACTCGCGGTACTCGTGATAACGCCGCAGGAATAATTAAAATTTGCGATTACGCTCGGTATGTCGAACTATGATAGACTGACGCGGTATTAACGGCATCGCGAAATTCGAAGAACTTCCGATCTCGAAGGATCTCCAATTTCGGGTAAAACTCGCGATATCTCGTGATAACGCCGCAGGAATAATTTAAATTCGTGATAACGCACGTTATGTCGAAGTATGATAGACTGACGTGGTATTAACGGCATCGCAAAATTCGAAGGACCTCCAATTTCGAGAAAAACTCGCGGTACTCGTGATAACGCCGCAGGAATAATTAAAATTCGCGATTACGCACGGTATATCGATCTACGGTATTAAACATGGAAGTAACTATGCACTTTCCTCTTTTTCTTTTTCCAAGCCCAGAAGGGACGGAGAAAACTTGCAACGAGAGTAGGAAATGGTTATCAGTGAAGACGTGGGAAAATCGCTGTCGTAGTACCCGGTATTTCTAAGGGGACCCCATGTACCAGAGGTGTATGAATGTAGATTTATCGAAGTCTTCTGTAGCAACCTTGCGTAGGGATTTTTCATTAATGTCCTTAACAGGTAACTACTTTATAGAGGTGACAGAGCGTTTTTTTCCATCGCGACGCCGGGAGTTCCTTCGGCGATTCGAGCGGCCCGTTGCGCCATAGGGAAGTCGTCGGAGATCTTCGCGGGGGTCCGCGGGGCCTCCCGGTTTTCGATCGGGCGAAGAGGCGGGGGTGGAGTAGTCGCGCGAAGCGAATGACTGCGATTCGTCCAATTATCGGTTGGCACCAAAAGTGCTGGGTCTGGCTCGCCTGCCAAATGGGAAATAGCCGGCGAGCCACGGGGGGAGGGCGAGGCTATAGCTCCCATGGACGCTGCGGACTATGGAGTTCCTCCTGTGCACGAGTGCAGGGGGCTCCTGGGCTATAAATGGCAATCGACGGGAGATAATTCGCCCGAAGGCGCTCGCCGATCCGCCGATTGTCCCGGCGAACGCGTCCGATAGGTGCGAGCGTGATAAGGCCGCCCGCGATATGAATGTCAAAATTCACACAGGGCGGACCGCCATTGAAAATATTTTCGACTGGACTTAGAAGGAAGGTATTCCCAGGTCGATCTCTCCGATTTCATTTCTATCATAACACGTTACAGTAGACTAAAAACTAAGCGACGTGTACATTTTTTTTAACTTCTTAATCATTACTTAATACTTAATTTTTTATTTTATGAAGAGTGGCTCACCCCTTGATTTTTTTCTTTTTTTTTTTTTAATTGAGAAAATTATACCTTTCGTTTCTCGTTATGAGAAAGCTTTTCCAGGTGGATTGGTTAAAACATATTACGTTCCTGTGGGGGAAACTGCCAAATCGCCCCTCGACACGCCTTATGCCCGTTCGAACCCATTGCGTACCCCTAGTCAAAAATTCCCCTAAATATTTAGGGGGCTACTGGGCTTGCGGAGTTATCACTAGGTATTCAGGAAGGTCCCGGTTCCTCCGTCTTTAGCTTCTCTTCGGTTTCCTCTTCGGCTTCTTCCTGCCGGCCACTTTCGCCGTTTCGCGTTTCCATCCCCCAGGTTCGACGTTCCCGTCCCCCTGGTATCGACGTTACCCTGGACCGAAGGGTCCGGCGGAGTTATCACTGGGTCCATTAGACCCGGTCCCGTGATAAAGGCGAGCGATTCGGCGGTCCAGGGGAGGAAATGTTGCGAGTCTCTCGTCGCTCCCGGGGCGGCCCGGTCGTTTCTTCGGCTCTTCGGCTCTCTCCCGGTTCGACGGACGCGGAACGGCACCCGGAGACTGGTAAATGACGTCATTAACGAGGCCAAAGTGCTGACGCGTCGGGACTGACTCCACCCCCGTCTCGGTTGCCCTCCTCGCAACCCCGACGTCGTTCCGTCCCCTCGAGAGATCGATGCGTCGATTTCCGATGGCTCGACGGAACTTTACGCGACTCTCGTCCCTCGGCCACCCGTTCCTTTCCGCCCCCCCCCGGGCCCCACCCCCTCTCGCCCTGGGATAACATTTTCGTCACGGATCCTCGTCCGACGTCCGCGACATCGCCGCGACCCTCCGGCCCTTTCCCCTAGGGAGTCCCTAGCCATGGTATCACAGAATCCCCTCGAGGGGATCTATAAATCCGACCATAAATAATACCGCCCCTAATAAGGGACGATTTTCTTTTTTCATTTTTTTTCATCTCTCAAATCCCCGTCAGAATTTATCCTCACTTTCCATGGGGTAAAGAGAGAGAGAGAAAAAAAAAGAACATTCGTTGGACCAAAGTAATATCTTCTTAACCCTCTACGGGCCCGTGTAACTTTCAGGTCTCATCTTAAATGAAAATTTTTTTTTCATTGGAATATATAGGTTCCTAATTGCTGATTTTTTGTTCCCCCAATTTTTTTTTTATTTAAAACAAAAATTCGGCCCATAGAGGGTTAAATGGTACCAAGGAAATATTTCGATGATTCAACGAATAGATCCTAATGAACTCGAATAAATTGGATGCAACATTACTTCGAAATTCTGTTAGACCCTAGACTTATAATTACGTCTAACCAAGCCTGTTGATAATAATTAGGATAAAGTTAAGTAAAACCCCATCGCTGTGATAACGTTATCACCCCTCGGATATCGGGCCGCGAGGTCTCGGCGACGTTTAGCATCTTGGGAGGATTTCCGATTGATTGATTTCATCGGGATCTCGGTATTGCTCTCCTTATCACCGGGTTACACGAGTTGCGTGCGGAAATATTTCCATGATTCAATGAATAGATCCTAATGAACTCGAATAAATTGGATGCAAAATTTCTTTGATTAGGATAAAGTTAAGTAAAACCCCATCGCTGTGATAACGTTATCACCCCTCGGATATCGGGCCGCGAGGTCTCGGCGACGTTTACCATCTTGGGAGGATTTCCGATTGATTGATTTCATCGGGATCTCGGTATTGCTCTCCTTATCACCGGGTTACACGAGTTGCGTGCGTTTCCCCGTAGCGGTGCGTTCCATGTACGGTTCCTCGTATGCGTACATAGTCGGGGCCGTATGTACAGAGAGCGGAGGAGGGGGGCGGTAATTGGCGGGGTAGGTATGCAGATACATGCCGCGGGTGTTCCGGCCCCGGAGCACTGACGTACTCGCACGTGTTGGCGATCGTGTCCCTAGGATTTGATTGTCCGTGTTGCCCGGAGAATTATCGAGTGCGAGCCAATCGGATTCTGCCGCGGGGTTATACGGCTCGACGGAAGTGCCCGTTGACGTCGACGGAGTCGTCGGCTCGTAAGTCCTCGAGATAGCTCCGTCACCTCCTCGGCGAGAGCCTCCTCCACCTCCGCCATCCTACCTAATCGTAGGACTCGGTTCTGACTAATGAAAAAAAAAAAAAGAAAAAAAAAACAACAAATCGCCATACACGCGAAACAACGCGCGAGGGTAATGAAGAATTATTAAGGGGACATGAAAGTGCCATCCGAGTAATCAATGAAACTTTTCTTCGAACTGGGTGTAACGATTGGTTCCCAACATTGTAACGTGCACATGAAGTTCCTCGTAGTCTCAATAAAATGAAGGTAGACTTTTAAACGATTCGGAGAGAGGTTTGATTAACGAGACCTCTCTGACGTCACTTTCCATGTCATCTTGAGGGTGTTATCATCTCAGGTGCTGTTTTTTCGATGCGCGAGGTGTTAGTGCCGATTTTTTGGAGGAGATTCGGGGGTGCCTTTAGCTTTACCAGGACCTGTAGAAGATCTCGCAGGAAAGCTGCTGGTGGAGGAACTGTGGAGGAACCGTGGAGGAGGGTGCAGAAGGATCGAAAGTTCCCTGGACTGTCGTTACTCGCTTCTTGCGGCGAGCTACCGGGCCTGGTGGGTGTGCAACGGCTCCGTATTTATGAGCGTTTGCCACGCCGGCGGACTTTAAATTCCGTCCCGGCGCTCCGGGAAACGCGGATTAACTCGGGGAACGCATGAATCCTTTAGCGGGCGGAGCGCGGACCGGCCGCGTCCTCGCGAGTTCTTTTTTTTTTTTCTCGCATCCTTTTGTACTTGACGCGAGTCCTTTGTATTTGCAGAGGGAGTTCCCTGAGGCGGAGGGTCGGTACCGGAAGGGAGAATAGTCGGGGAGCCATCGGGAACGGGGATGCCGGCGGGAATCGCCAGGAACCACCAGGAATCACCAGGGAACCGCCGGACCTACGCTGATGGGCACCGCGCGGAATACCCGCTCCGATTCACGGATCGCCGGAGATATGGACCGACTGGCATCTCCGGGGAAATCTCCATTCGTCGATGGATCGAAAACGGCGGCCCTTTTGTTCCGCCCTGGCTCGAAAGAGCCCCGGAAGGTGCCCGTAGGGACCGAAGGAGCGGACCCATTAAAAATTGTCTAATGCTACGGAGGGATCGGATTGGCTCGAATCACTCCTAAACCGACGAGCTCGACGCGACGTTCCGTCTGGCATTGGTAAGAATTACCTCCCTGTCCTGGTAAAGCGAACTTCATACAATTTCAATGTACTAACTTACTGGGAAGTTACAAGTTTGACGCGGTGATTTAAATTACCGCGTATAAGCGTGTACATGAAGTTTGAATTTCATGACTCGTCTCCTTGTCGGAGATTTTAAAGAACCGGTGTACTGTGTCCGTGTGTGCGCATGGGTGAATTTAGAGCAATTTCAGTATAATTAAGTCATCATGAAACAAGAAATTCGACAAGATTTCTGAGCGTACGAAGGTTTCAACTCGACGATTCATCTCGATTCCTGATAGAATTGTCTCCTTCAAGGTGGAACAATTCTATCAGGAGTCGAGATGAATCGTCAATTTTGAATTTCATGACTCATCTCCTTGTCGGAGATTTTAAAGAACCAGTGTACTGTATCCGCGCGTACGTGTGGGTGAATTTAGCGCAATTTCAGTATAACTAAGTCATTATAAAACAAGAAATTCGACATGATTTCTGAATGTACGAAGGCTTCAACTTGACAATTCTATCAGGAGTCGAGATGAATCGTTAAGTTTGAATTTCATGACTCATCTTGTCGGAGATTTTAAAGAACCGGTGCACTGTGTCCGCGCGTGCATGTGGGTGAATTTAGAGCAATTTCAGTATAACTAAGTCATTATAAAACAAGAAATTCGACAAGATTTCTGAGCGTACGAAGGTTTCAACTTGACGATTCATCTCGATTCCTGATAGAATTGTCCCCTTCTAGGTGGGACCGTCCGCGAGTCCGCGGGGTGGGCCGATAAGCGATAGATATCGCTCCTGCGAGGTGATCGATTAATTTCGCCTAGGAAGGGCCGAGGTCTTTTGAAGCGGCGAGTTTTCACGGAAGTCTCGGAGGACGAGAGACACCCTCCTCGGGTGGGGGCGCGATGAATCATTCGATTACCGGGGAAACTTACGATTCCTACTCTCAGCGGGGGGCAATTTACAAGATTGGTGGCCGGGCGTCGGCGGGCGCGATAGCGTCGCGGCTCGAGGAGCTCTCCCGGGTGCTCGGGGGTGTGTGTTTGTGTTTTTAATTTTCCCCGGCCCGTTTTGTATGCAGATATCTGGCGCAATTTATCCGGGGATACGCGCGCTACGTGTGGCGGCCAGCCAGCCTGATTCGGCCCGGTTTCCGGCTCGAGGAGGGCCGGGAAATAATGACGTCGCTTCGATTCTCGGCCTCGCGATTATGGAGATATAAAGGGCCGGCTTCGCGAACTCGAATTACCCCCCTCCGAAACTTTCCGCCCCGCCGTGCCCCGCGTATGAATGCAAGGCGAAAAGTAGTACACGGGGGAGGCTTAACCCCCTTCACTCCCGGATTTCTTTTGACCCAGATGGTCAGCCGACTCCGAGGCAATTCCGCGAGGATTTCACCCGATTTCGCCCGATTTTACGGAAAAGGGGTGCACCAGGCCCTCCCTCAATTTTCGAGAATTCGAGATGTTAAGAAGAACCGATTATTTCGTTTATTATAAACTATTGCGAGACGCGAGATATACCGTCGGGTAACTAGTGACTCCGAAATTGAAGACAGGTGTAACTCTTCGACGCCACCTCGGTTCACATAGCGAGAAAAAAGAATGACCGAAACAAATTTATATTTACATTGTTGCCTGAATTATATGTAAGTGCAAGAAGCAATTATTTCCCCGAGGAGGAAAATTCATGTCGATTTAATCTAATTTTCTTTACTTAATCCGACACTTCTTCGGACGTATCTGATAGCAGGATTTTGTTGCCGCAATGCATATTTCTTCGAGTCAACCAACTTCATTTCCTCGGTGTAAACCTCAAAGAATAAACCCTAAGGTCATGCCGAGACGATGATCGCTCTTGATACGTAACCATTTTCTTCTTTTCCAGGCTATGATAGGTTCTGAATTCATGCAAATTGTAGGGATAGTGATTTTTTGGAGGATTTTTAAGATCATATTGAGACGATGATCGCTCTTGATACGCAACCATTCTTTTCTTTTCCAGGCTATGATAGGTTCTGAATTCATGCAAATTGTAAGGATAGTGATTTTTTGGAAGATTTTTAAGATCATATTGAGACGATGATCGCTTCTAATAGGTAAACTTTTCTGTAAACCTCAAAGAATAAACCCTAAGATCAGGCCGAGACGATGATCGCTCTTGATACGCAACCATTTTCTTCTTTTCCAGGCTATGATAGGTTCTGAATTCATGCAAATTGTAGGGATAGTGATTTTTTTTCAGATTTTTAAGATCATATTGAGACGATGACCGCTTCTAATACGTAAACTTTTCCTTTCCCACGTTATCCTGGGGTCTGAATTCCTACGAATTATAGGAATAATGATTTCCTGGAGGATCTTTCCCAGGATCCGGGAGGACACTCGCGGTCGACATCGATATGCAGTCATCCCCTGTTTGAAGATCCCCTCAGGAGGCCGATCCGAATCGGCTCTTCCCGGCCTTTGTTTGCGGGGGGTCGAGAGAGCCGGAAAAGGCGGCGACGACGCCCCAGGAGTCGGCGAGATCGGGCCGGGGGCTAATACCCCATCTCGTCCCCCCAGACCCGGACCTGGGTGCCGTCTAACCGAATAAGGACGCCCCATGGTTTTTGCCCGAATTGGCAAAGACGCGCGGCTACACGGACAAATACTCGGCTCGGCGGAACTCCGGGCAAGAACTTAATTATCTGTGAAACAATGCCCGGCGAATTATGATTATTATCCGGCCACCCCCGCGAGAGGGTCGCCAAAGTCCACGGGGGAGGATGCGACTCGTCGGGGGAGGTATGGGGTTGTTCGGTTCCACCGCGACCCCAAGACCATGGGGACGAGCATAGAGTTCTTTAGGACCGACCTTTGCCAATCTACAGCGAATTTCATGATTTATCCGAGAATCTAATTAACAATTGCAAAGTGCACCGCAACATAGGCAGACCTCTTCCGTGACAAATATTTCAAGATCAGTGATCGTGGGTCTTAAGGTGATGCGAAAGTGGCGTCAAAGAGCTCTCGTATACGAAACTTCTCTCCGAACCGGGTGTACCGAATCCTTCCAAACTTTACAACTTGAACACGGAGAACACAAAGAATTTCCCGATACCCCTGAAGTTTCAATTAAAAACGAAACAAAAATAATAATCTCATAAAGAATGAATTTTCATGGCTACTGTCTGTGGGACCGACCATAGGCGTTGAGTCTCGTCGTACTACTTCATGGTTCGGGGTCTCAAACTTAAATTCCGTGATTACGTTGATAAGAGTACTCGCGTAATTCGTTGGTCCGAGTCGGTAGTCCTTATCGGAACGATGCATATTACATCCCGACCGCGACTCCGGCCGAGCATCGCGTTGTTATCGGGGGAAAAAAAAAAATTGTGTGGGTGGGAAATTAGGCCGATTGGTTGTCGCTCGTTATCACTGATGGGCTTGCCCTGCAGCTGCATCGAGGCATGCTCGGTCGAAAGTTGTTTACCGGCCTCACCGGGCGTAAAGGGAATCGAGTCGGAACGGGAGGGGAGGGACGGGCGAGCCCATGGAATCGAATTCGGTAAAGCACGATGCAAATGAAACGGCGAGATTGCTTCGAGAGATTTATCCATTTATACGCGGGCGCAAGGGGCGAGAAGAAGCCCGGGATGGCGGGCTACTCCTGACATCCCCCTGGAAATATGATAATGCATCGGCGACGGCAAGACGAATGGCCCTTGCGATTCCTCTCGCCGCCATCGCGGTTAACTCGCGAATTGGTTATTTCGTCGCGGCGAGATATTCACCGGGTCTCGGCCCTTCCTTCGCTCCACTTCTCTTTTTCCCTCCCGTCTTCCCCGATAATTTGTGGATTCCTGGATTTGCGGATTTGGGGATCAGACGTGGGCTCGACTCGTTGAATCCCGATTGGGAGGCGCTCACCTACCCCGAGGCGGACGTTGAAATCCCGAGAATTTAATTACGATTTTCGGTTTAAACAGCTCCCGGGCAAATGTTTCGCCGAAATCAAGGGTGAACGCTTCGCTTAGAACCGTTCGGCGAGATAGGAACCTGGAATACGTTAACAGGAGGGCGGTGATATGGATCGTTCCGACAACTGTCGCGGTATCACGGCTTTGAAGCAATTTAGTAACTGACTGCATAAAAATTCTCCCGTCCCTATAAATCTGGAGGTTTACATTCTCTGCGTCAGTTTGATCCCACCAAGAGTACCTTATCCAGGTTCTAAAATGACTAATGTTGCGGCTACATGGAGGGGAAAAAAAAAAAAGAAGGTTAAATCTCGATCGAAGCGACGCTCTTCCCGGTTACAACTCTGTCCAGGAATAATCGAAGTAAAGGGAGCCTCTCGACAATGAAAATTCCCCCCCTTCGAGTTCTCCCGGAGTAAGTTGGCAACTTCTTCGAGCTCTCCGGGTTTCCCGGCGTAACTCCGCACACGTAACGCCTCCGTTGGTTTCGGGTTCCCCCCGTTAATGAGGAATTAACGTCCCGACTTATCGACGAGAATCGAGCCCTCCCATCCCCCGTGGTAGGGTCGGATAATTTATCGAATTCGTGTTTTCGTAGGCGCGTCCACTCGGGGCCGCCCTCGGAGGAGCGCGTCCCTCAATGGGCGATAATTCTCGGGGGTGGCGGAAATTCGGTGGGCTTCGTTTTGGCAGCTCTGCTGGGGGGGAAGGGGCAGGGCAAGATGGCCCGAAGTTTGCTACGTCCCCGCCGGGGCTCGGTTCCATTTCTCGAGTAGGAGAGGTGCGGACCGAACTTCCAGCCTCCGGAAGGCGAATTGCTGACCCGACAGCGTCGTCGCGGGATTTCAATTAGTCTCCTGTCCCTTCTCGCAGGAGCAATCACCCGTTGGCCTCCCTTAACCCCTGCTCGCTCATTGGCCCACCTCCGTGGCCGCACCTCAGGGTCCGTTTCTATTTATCGGCGTTATTTATCAGGGGCTTCCTTCATCTCCTGGGCTTCAGGAAGGCACCCCTTCCAGGTCTTCAGGAAGTGGGATGCGCGACAATTTTTCAGATATTCCGTATACTTTTGTCTTCAGTTCCAGATATGACCGGGAACGAAGTCAGCAAGAGCAGACGACGGAGAGACTTGTAATCATTTTATAATAATTTTTAAACGATGCTTCTAATCATACGACGAGATCATTAAGGTGATACGAAAGCGGCATCCAAGAGGTCTCGTTCCCGGGATTTTTCTCCAAACTGAATGCACTTCAGAGAACATGGAACTTCATTGACCAGAAACAATATGTAGTAAAATGAAATTTCACAAGCACCGCGTTCTTCCCTAGGGCCTCCATAATCATATGCTGAATCTTCGAACTATTCGGTGCATCCAGTTTGGAGGAAAGTTTTGTGAATATTTAAACATTTTATATATATATGCAGAATCACCCTTTCATATCACCTTAAGCTTTTAAACGACTCCGAAGCGTGCAACCCGAAGGGGTTAGAGAAACGCCGATTAAACGCCTTAAGAATTCAAACGGACCCGAGGTGCAGGCTCATTTACGGTATTAATTGTCTATTTCAAGGGTTGCATCGCGGTTAGACCGTATAGTTCATACAGGGTTGCGAAAATGGCAAATGATAACGATTTCGATTATAGGTCTCAGGAGTCGGCTCGTCATCGGTCGACGCGTGGCGTCGCGGCTCCCCTTCGCCGTGGTCTTCCGGTTTCCGCCCTCCGACTCCACTCTTCGTCTTCCCCTCTCTGGGCGCGCTTTTTTTTCTTCTTTTTTTTTTTTCCCAGGGAATACGTCTTCATTTACGCCGCCGTAACTTTTTAATGGCCCCCGGCGTCGAGCGAGGCTCGCAGCTCCGGAGCGGTCCGTCTTTCTCGGTCGCGGAGCCGCTTACGAAATCTCTCGCGGATTGGGGTTAATGGGTAACAGGAACAGAAGTCTAGATCGACGGAAACGTCGAACGCCACCTCTTAGAGATTTAAGGATCCTGCCCCGAGAAATCCTTAAATCTCGACCCGACCTCTGGGTCTCCGCGCGGTGCTGCAACTTGCAACGTGCTTGCCTCTCCTTCGTCTCTCGGCTGCAAGTCCTTCTCGAAGTATTTACTAATGCACGCACCGACCTCAGGGCAAACGTACGTGAACATTAAAATATTCCGGAGTAACCGGCAACCACTTCGTGATTTATCCCGGCCTAATAAAATGCAGGATTCTGCAGGAAGATATGGACGATACACGGCCCTATGCAAATTAGGTCCAACTTTTCTACAACTTCCTGTACATCGGTACAACGTGCACGAGTACTTAATATAAAAATGGAGAAATATGAATTCTGACATGCACTTAAGACGACTGTAATGAAGATCCACTGTTTTATTTTCAACTTATCGGTGTGGGCCATTATCGGTCGTTTGAGCCCGTCAAGGGAGGTTTTTAGAAAGATGAAGAACAAATAGATTTATTTTAGAGCATTATCAATGACTTCAGGCTCTTAATGCGTTTATAAACGCATACGCATGTAGTTATTAACACACGCGTAATTTATTAATTAATCATCGCTTCGCGATTTATCGCGATTCGATGGAATATATTGGGAAGTCTCAAAGATGACTCGAGTCGATCGGAAGAACTAATTGAAATTGTTTAAGGGATTCTTTTTAAGGCCTCGAGGGACGCGTTCCTGATTTAAGACCTAGATAATAATGCAGTGCGTGCAGCGGCGTTGCACGGGAAGTGCATTTCACCGCGAGGAGAGGCAGAGGGCGACGAGGAGGCGTCGCGGCGTCCGACGCTCGTCATTATCGCCGCATGATAAAATCGATGAACGACGCCAACGCGTCGTCGTCGAGCCAGCATTAGCCTTGGTTTACGAGGAGCTTTAAGGGCGTTTGCATGCCGCGATTCATCCGGCAATTCCGAACGACGAGTCAATCGCCGAACGCCGATGGAGTCTCGTCGAGGTCGCGCGCGACTCTCGACAGCCGATATGATTAACGAGGCCGTCGCTCGGTTTTTCATTCTCTTTCGTTCTTTCCCCTAACCTCCCTTTTACTTTTCAGCCCCGTCATCGGAAACTCTTTGCTGCGTAATCTTGCGCCAATTCTGGGTCGGACGATTCGCCGCATCGCCGATCAGCTGCACCTCGGGATGGACCCCGCTACATCTATCCTCATCTCTTCCAATTTCCCATTTAAGGTTGGCTTAATAATCAATTTACTTTTTAAGGCGATGGGACAAGTGCCGTCAAAGACTCCTCGTTTTAAGAAGCTTCCCTCCGAATGTCAAGTTTTCCGATATAAATATATTCAGGCCGTAAGAAAGGTTTTCGCCCCCCATGAAGTTTCAATATCTTTAAAGTCGCTTATGGACAGTTTGAAATATTTTCATAAAGGATGAAACTTCATGGGCCTCGGGACCTTCCCTATAGCCTTTATGGTCATGTCGTAAAGTTTGAAACGATTCGGTGGACCCAGTTTGGAGGGAAGTTTTATAAATATTTTTACGTTTTATGTATAGAATGACCCTTTCATATCACTTTAACACATTCGCGACCGCTGACGTGAATCACGTCCATAAGGATACACGCTTCAGGATCTAATACTGGCATTGTGTATCCAGAAATGAATGGAGTACGTAAAGGACACTTTGGAGCGCCAGGTTAATCACGGCGCGGACGCTTCAAGAAAGAATCATCTTCCATCGTCGGATCGACCAGGGATGATAAGGCGATGGGTAAGTCTAATTTGCCGTGTCGCTTTTAAAACATTAGGGGATCGATTTTTCCGCGGATAAGCATCGAAAGCACCTGGGCTGATGGTACCTTCGAAGGTCTTGGCAATGGTTCGTTTCGCCCATGGCGGGCCGAGCGCCATTGTAGCGACGAATGGGCGTCGTAAAGAGTTTAACAACGGCGCTCCGAGAACAGAAAGGAAAGTTCCCCCTAAGACCCTTACGGAATCGTTAACTGCACGTATTTTAGAGCAGTTATAAAGAGCAGCGGAGGAATTGGAATCGGTCCCGGTGAAAACTGAGGAAAGTCGGGAAGAGAAATTGCGCGGTCGCTCGGCGCCCTTTCGCGGTCCGATAAGGGTTCTCCGACGTTGAAAGGGCCGAGTGACGGGCTACCCCTGCTTAAGGAAATCGTTTCGCACCCCCTAAAAACAAGATAAATTAACGCTCTCAAGGTCTGGAAGTGCTTCGGTCTCGAATGCGTCCCAAGAACTAATTACGACTACGGGTCCGCCCTTTTGAGCGAGACCGCCCTCGGCCTTATCGCCTTATCTCAAATTGCTCCGATTCTTCGGGTACGGTCGATCATACGCGGTATCAACTGTTTTAAGAATACCGAAGGAACGTCGGAGTACCTTATCAATTTTTATTTTACGTGGAGTACGTCGAGGAAAAATTCAGGAATACTTTGGAATCGTCTTTTGCTCCGTGAATTAATTCGGCGATTTGCTATCGTAGGGTGGGGTTAAGCGAACCACCCTTAATCTTTGCTATTAATTCGACGGAGGTCCGGCGAAAATTGGGGAAATGGCATACGCGTGCTCCCCCCTCTTCGCCTGGATAATATTCATCCAAATGTATGGTGGGCGAGAATTGCGCTTGCACCTGCAGTAAAGCTGTCCTCTGTAGATAACTCCAGCGAGGCACCCTTGCGCCACTCGTGGGTACAGACACATTCGTATTACTTAACTCGGCGATAAACTCCCCGAGAGAGTGGAGAACTCCCAGGGCACCGACGCCGACGGCGTCCCGACGCACAACCTGCATTTTCGCCGGCATTAAACCTGATTCGTCGTGCAGGTCCGCCAAATCCGCGTTGTCGGCTAATGTCAACGTCACTTTCTCCCAGGAAGAGTTCCGTTCTAGTTATCAGGAGGTTGTCATAATTTGCTCAACTGTTGCTCGAATGCTGCTTAACTCCCGATAATAGGAAAATTCGGCATTGTAGGAGAAGGTACCAAATCTAAGATTATCAGAAATAAGTACAAGAGGTGGACAAACGCCATTCCTTGGGGAATTATAGTGCCGAGTTCTCGGATAGAATTATTTATTACCGACATGACTTTCCGGAAAATTAACGCGCAAGGGGGGTGTTCCATAAGACTTAATTCCCGATAATAGGAAAATTCGGCATTGTAGGAGAAGGTACCACACCTAAGATTATCAGAAATAGGCACAAGAGGTGGACAAATGCCTTTCCTAGGGGAATTATAGTGCCGAGTTCCCGGATAGAATTACTTATTACCGACATGATTTTCCGAAAACTAACGCGCAAGGAGGGTATTACACAAGACGAGGACGGAATTACCCGGTCCACGTGGGAGCCGATCAGCTGTGCAGCTCGCACGGATAAGGTATCGATAAGTGCCCGATTGGCGGCGATTTCGAGGCGCAGGAAATTTGCCTCGACCCGGGACGTTTTCGGAATTCCAGGGAATACTCGGGTATGCATTTGAGATGGAAATGCCGATTCGCGGATCCACTTTTGCGGTCTCGGGGCGGCGATAAGGACGCAGCATCCGGAAGGGGTGAATCCTTCGGCGCGTTATTTTCATCGGGTTTGCGCGGGGTATTTTTCACTTTGTGTAAACGAAAACTTGGTGGATACGGTTTCCTTTGCTCGAGGTAACTTGTTCAAAGCGGCCGATAAATCTGCCTCGCCCCTTGTCGCTCGCTCATGGAGGAGCTATAGGGAAGACGGATATTCGCGCTCTAGTTCTCGCCTGGCGAATCGCGCCGATTGGATCGAGAACTGACACCGCCGGCTGGGGCGGTGGAATTTACATCGTAACGGGATTCCGGTGGGTCGATAACGAGTTTTGCCGATTCTCGTTACCATTATCGCGTTAGCGCCCGGGAGCGACGCCGGTGGCGCCCTCGCGGTCGGCCCTGGACTCGAGGAACGCTCTTTTGGGCTTGACCCGTCCATCAAAAAGTTGCTTTTTTCGAAGGAAAAGAAGAAAAAAAAATCACCCCCGACCCTCCCATTCGCATTCACCCCTGGCAAGGTATTGACTGGTACCTTCGGATCTCTGCCCACGTCGGCGGATTTTCCTGAAAATCAATTCTCCGCTCCGAAAGTGCTCCAAAACGACGCTCTCGTTGCACCCGAGGAAATCCCCGGTGGAGGCGCGATACGACGTCGCGTTTTCCACCCTGGAGTCGCCGACTTTGCGACTCAGTGGGGGGTCCCTTGAAATCCGAGACGAAGGCCTTCAACGTCGTCAAAACTGTGATTAATTAGCTCTTTAATGGCGGACGCACGTGGTGGATTAAAAGATCGCGAATCTCCCCCGTGGACGGCGACATGGACCTCGCTCTCGGGTCTGCAAAGTCGGCACACTGAGAAAGCCATATCATCGATCAAAGAGATACTTTGATTATTTAAACTGTAATTATTTAACTGAAATAAACTCGTGTTAATTGGATGGAACGTCCCTTCGGGATTGGGACAATTTATGTGGACGAACTGGCTAGGCAAAAAGGACGCGCAATAGCAATAGGTCTGCAAAGTCGGCACACTGAGAAAGCCATATCATCGATCAAAGAGATACTTTAATTATTTAAACTGTAATTATTTAACTGAAATAAACTCGTGTTGATTGGATGGAACGTCCCTTCGGGATTGGGACAATTTATGTGGACGAACTGGCTAGTCAAAAAGGACGCGCAATAGGAAAGTTTACCTTCTTTACGTCATGGTTCCGATGACGAAGACGATAGAATCGATAGAGGAAGCGGATGGATTGTTTTCACGCATTTTTCTCATTTCACTTGGAACAGGTGCCCAACGGAATATGCCGTCCATTAGCGCTCTTATTTTTTCACTGCCTCCACAGAAATGTCCAGGCAATGGTTCACGGATTTTCTGTATCCCCATCCGTGATCTCAACGCGGTTTGCATTGGCCAGGCCGGTAAATATCGTAAGCTCGTTTCCGCGGAGCTTAATTAGAATCGCGACAGGGCCGCGTCGCGACGCCTACGTCAGGACGCGGATCGTTATTTCCGCTTAATAAAGGCCGGTCCGCGGTGACGGTGTCGCTTTCGACGGCCGCGCGGCCGACGTGACGCTCCTCGATTCGACGCCCGACGAGCGACGCGTCGACGTCGGCGTCGACGTCGGCGGACCGCCGACTCGCAGGGACGAATCGGGTGCCAGTCCGATAATGTAAACAAGCGTCCGTCACGGTTTGCTCGACGTCGGTCCGACGCGTCTCGCCGAATCTCTTCGTCGGGACGGCCGTCGTTAATTCCGGAAAAACGGACGGAAAGCGGATAAATAGACGCGGAAAACTTCAGGCGTCGACGCCTCCCGAAATGTCCTCGATCCCCTCCTCCGGCAGACGCCCTCGTATCACCGACGTACGCGATAAAGGCTCCAATATTGATTCGCTGATAACGATTATCTCACCGATCGTCAGGGTATATATTAATACAATACCGCAATTACTTCAAATTCACCGAGACATTGTCGATTCTCCTCACGCTGTGCACTTTACAACTCCGTATTCACCTGAACTGACAAGTAATATCGCGTTATCGCGCTGAACTTTTTAAACCTTTAGCTGGGTGTTTGTTTTATTTTTAAATAAATAAAGGGTGGATCGATAGGGGATGCTCTTGGAGACGATCTCTGAATATCGCATGTCGCTCTCTAGGGAGGTATCAGGGAATCCGGTCGGTTTTAACGATTTACCAGCTACGGGAAACGTCGGATTTGGTTCGCTAACGCAAGCCCGGGCCGTAAAGACAAGCGCCGACGCCGGGCGTCGCCGTCGTCTCGCGGCTCAGGTGCGCGGCCTAGGGCGTCCCTATCGGTGTCTCGAGAGGGATGGACTCGGGAATTTCTGTCGAAACCTGACCTCCGACCCTGTGCAACGTCGACCCACGTCTTCTACGACCTGCCCCTTTCTGGTGGGTGGAGGTGGGTGGCGACGGATCTCGGATAGATCTCAGTGGGTGGCGATGGGTGGCGATATGTGGTGACGGATCTCGGATAGATCTCAGTGGGTGGCGGTGGGTGGCGATGTGTGGCGATGGATCGCGATCGATCTCAATAGATCTTCATGGTGCGTCTCGAGGGGTACCAGCGGGTGGCGTTTCTTCACGTCACAGGGGTCCCCGAAAAAGGGTCCTAACCGGACCCATTGCTCGTTTCGTGATATACGGGGTGCGCAGGGCGTCGGCAGAATTCCCCGATGCGCTGGTTCATTAGAGAAACGTGTGCGCGACGCTAATGCGACATCAATTATGCGCCAATAACATAACAATACATAACACGTCGCATTGCTTGCATGACAATGCCCCCTCGCCCTATCCTTGCCATTGTGCATCGTGTACAGCTGATTGCCGCGCGTAATACGCCGTGTAATTTTGTCGCCGTTGAAATTATTAACGGCGCCCCCCCGTCCCTCCCCCCCCTGGTGGATATTTCTCCGATTGGGGGTGCTGGAATTCCGGCCTGGTGTCGTTTATTCCCCCGTCGGAATTCCTAACGGCGTCGGTGAGCGTCCCAGAATCCCAAAATGAGGATCCTCTCCTTCGGGTCCGAAATTCGTGCCATCTTGGGCTGGGCTCGGAATTTCGAGGAGCGCATGCATATGTGTATGTATACGCTTATGTATGCGTATACTATGTACTTATATGGGTAATCTCTAATATTTGGGGCGGGTCTTGCACCCAGCTATCGGCACAAGGGGGGTGTCAATGGGGTGCGCACTTAGTAAGTGGCGGAAGTGGTTATATCTCGCGCTGGTTTATTTCCGCCCGGGCGGAACTCGGTCGAGATGGCGGCTTTTTCGATCTGCTCCGATTTCCGCGACGCCCTGGACGGCCGTTCTCACAAAAGCGAAGAGACTTCCGGGGATCTGATAAGACATCGCGGTGCCCCTCCAAAGGGGATTGTCTTTTGCCGCCCCTATCGCCCTGTCCGCATGGACGGGTTATTAAATTAAATCTTTAATCCGGCCCCGACAATGAGAGAATCTTCAACCCGCCGCGATCCGCGTGCGGAGTCCCGGGATCCGCGCGAAATACACGCGGAAGGAACGCCGATCTCGGGCCGCAATTAGCCATTCCCGGCACGATTAATCCCGCGGACTTACACCGATTACGGACCGCCACCGTAGGAATTATGGACGCATCACCGTCGATTAAGTCCTCGGACACGCACCCCTGGGTTAGCCCCAGGGTGGCCGGTGGACGCGCCTCGTTGTTCGGCGACGTGGGTCGATCTGGATTAATTTCTTCAATCGACGTTAACAGTGGCCGTCTTTCTTCGAATATCGTAGGTGTTGTTTTATTTATTTTTTATTTTTTATTCAGTATCTACGGAGAGAATGAATAAAGACTCTGGATTTAACAACGTTAGTTGATCCGGATGCATCACCGGCGATTAAGTCCTCGGACACGCACCCCTGGGTTGTTTAAAATTTCTTTACAGACATTTCCAAATTTTGGTACGAAAGAAAAATGAAATTTCGGGATCAGGACCGTAGGGCCTCCATATTTTGTTAAGTTTCCGCTGTCTCTGAAACGATTCGGTGCGTCTTTTCGACGCCACCTTAATTGAGAAAATAATTCCGAACCTTGGAGAAAAAAAATGTCTGTACTCGCTACGTTTCATCGGATCTCCTTTTATAAGCGTGGCTTCGGGTCGTGGGCGGGACTGGAAGAAAAAAAGATATTAAAATAAAAGACGAGTCAGGCCCCGGAAGCGGTTCGCGAGGGACGCGGCGCTGCGGTCATCCGTCCATTATGCGAGGCCGGGCAAATGGGCGAAACCGCGAACCCGCTAAAAGGGCCCCGTCGCCGGCCGTAGAGTTTGCGTTGCTCTCGCGTTTGCGGCCCGGAGCTGCGGTGGCGATTCGATGCCCATTCAGTCGGCCGGGTTTGGTTTGCTTTGGAAATGACCCAAGCACTCGGGACACGGTTGGCGGAATGGCGGCCAAATCGGCGACTCCGGACTTTTCCGCGACCGAGGCGCCTCCACTCGCATCCTTCCTCGACATCACCCTATATGCGATAGTTCTGCAGAAGCAAACGTCCCGACACACCTCGAGACATCCCTCTCCCATCTCGCGTTTAATCGGAGTAGGAATATCTTAGAGGTCCTTTGAACCCCATACAAAATCCCATTATCACAAAAATATCAGGATCCGTCAAGGACTTACGGTTAAGCCCCTCAGTGACCCCAAAACATCATCTACCATCCCCTAATCTTAACCCTTCCAGTGCCAACCACAGTCGTTAGCACTTGATAAACGACGAGATATCGTTATTCGGCCCTGAAAGGGTTAATCCTATTTTTCCAAACTTCTATCCTAATTTTGTACCCCGATCGTGGGATTATCTCAAGACTGTCTACCACCTACCACCACCTACCCTCAAGCCTCCCGCCACTCCCCCAATCCCATCTCCCACCCCCAAGCCTTGATCTTCTCGCTCGAAATTTTTTCCCCAATTTCGTCTGCTCTCCCCCCGCAATCCACCGGTCGCGTTTGTTTCCGGGGGGCACGAGGAGTCCCCCGGCGAATATTACGAATAATGAAAAGCTGGGGAATTTATCGTCGGACAGCAGGAGCGGAGGCACGACCGCGGACACGCCGTTCCCGGGGGCGCTGTCGAGACACGGGTTCGCGGGCGAATAGGCCTCGGGGGGTGGTGGGGGATTTAACGGGGGGCCGCGTCCACGGTGGTGCGATAAATCACGCGTCCGTTTTACGGAGCCCAGCGAAAGGTGTAGCTACGCGATACAGGGGGTAACCATTGCTCGAGGCCGTTGCGTGGCGTTTAGCGCGGCCCGGGGTGAGCGGTACCTTTATGCGGATAGAGAGGGGCGGCGAGGGGGTGGTCGGGGGGAGACCAACGAAAAGAGGGCTGCAGAGTGTCGGGGGCGCCCTGCGGGGGGGAGGAGGGGTGTACACAGAGAGGGTTGTTATTGCAGATTGCGTGGAGCGAGGGCCGAGTGCACTCTGCACCGGTACCGCTGGCGAGAACTGCAGGACTGGCCGCGCGCATCCCCCCGATGCAGCCTCTCAATAACGAAAATCTATACGCTTTCATTTGTCCATTCGGCAGGACTTTATTTGCGGATCGTTGAAGAGTCCGGCTCCCGAGCCGAATGCGAGTCCGCGCCGCCGCAGAGAGGGCCCCGCTTTGGGTGCGCCGCTTGTTCCCTCCCTTTTCCACCGTTTCATTTCTCTCTTTTCTTCTGGCCTCGATGGACCGACGGATGTCCACTCTCAGGGCGATGGGCGCGTCCAAGATGGCCCGGCTCCAGGGGTTAGTCGCTCAGGAAATCAGGGATCCTAGGGCTCGGTGAAACGCGGAAAGCCTCACTGGAAATTGCGGAAACGGTGTCAGGATTCTTTAGGATGAACGTCGTTTGGCATCGAGTCACGGTGCCGTTTCGTATGAAATTGTAGAATCGGTTGTGGAAGATGGATATTATGAACATTAATTCGCGAAATCACGTGGATATCGGCTGGAAATCGCCAGTGGAAGTACCTGGACATTGTTGAATATCACAGAAACGTTTTTACGATTTTAAGGATGAACGTCGTTTGGCATCGAATCACGGTGCCGTTTCGTATGAAATCGTGGAATCGGTTCTGGAAGATGGATATTATGAACATTAATGCGCGAAATCACGTGGAAATCGCCAGTGGAAGTACCTGGACATTGTTGAATATCACAGAAACGTTTTCACGATTTTAAAGATGAACGTCATTGTTATCGAATCACGGTGATGTTTATCGTACGAAATCAAAGATAATCGATTGTCGAGGAAGGAAATCGTTGTCACCGATTTCCGAGTGAATGGCCCCTCGGCCTGGATGATCCACTCCTAGTAAAAAATTCGTGGACATTTTGGTCCGAGCTATTGGGAGGCTCCCGCGCAGACAAGAGACTTGATCTCGGCCATGCAGGGATAGTTTCCGGTTGTAAAATACGCCCAAGCCGTGAAACAATGGCTGCCGTGGACTAGATTTTCCAAGATTATTTAATTTGGCACGTGGATTTTGTATTTTGACGTCGCGTAGCGTTTGTTATCGCGTTCGGTGTAAGTTGCCGCGCGTTTGCCGGGAGATATATACGGCGAGTCGTAAAATCGATATAAAACGTTCGACTCGTTAGCGGGCCCGTTAATGAACACCGAGCAACACCGCCATTATTTTATTTAATAGGCAAAACGCCTGCACGCGTGTCGCGACAAACAATTGCGGGCCGCGACACTGACGGCGGGTAATGCAGGATCGGATTATTGAATCCGCGGTCGGCATAATATAAAACCGACGCCTGTGTAATTAATCGAATGATCAATAGTAGGGGCCTTCGTTAAACGTGCGCCACGTGACGATTTCAAATTATGGTCATCCCTTGTACACGAGGATCCATTGCCTATCTAACCTAAAACCTTTCGTCTTAACCGAACCGGAGTCTCTCCCAGAGCAAACCCTTTCCACCTTGTAAATTAGCATTTCAGATTTCAAAATATATATATAAAAAAAAATATATATGTATGTACGATAAGAAATATATATTAAATATTAGGGATGCATTGGAAGTTTCATTCCGACACCGAGGTATGCAGTATAGGACTAAGTTTCGCGCCAAGTACATTGTCGCTCGATACTACGCTCTACGATCTGCAGTCTCTTTACGCGAACTATCGGAGTTACGACAGAAGTTTTAAATAGTTCCGACCTCCCTGATGCCTGTAGTTGAGCACGATCTTGCCGTAAAGAGAAAGAGAGGGAAAAAAAAAATGTAAAAATTGCGGGATTGCCCCAGGCCGGGATTTTTCCTGAATTTTTCGACGATTCCGAGCGGACGGTGCGCTTATGGAGGCGAATGGACTCGGGCCGGAAACGCAGGCGCATCCGCGAGCGAGCGGCGTAATCGCGTACGGGTGCACACAACTTCCCTTTACTGCATTCTATTCGGTTCTATTCGGTGTTTACGGCTGGAAGCATTAACAGAGACAATCGCGTTATTGCGACTCCCGGCCGGGCCAGCTGTAGCCGTGTGTAACACAGTCCAGGCCTGGTTCTGGTTCGAACCAATAAGGTCATTTTTCTCGGCCATAATCCACAGCGATACAGCCCCCGGCAAACCACCCTTCCGGCTGTCCCGCGCATCCCCCGAGTTAATGCAGAGTTAATAGGCCCCGTCACGATATATCGCGGAGGAATATCAAGGGATTACCATTCGGCCCGATCGGCTCCTTTTTCTACCCCCGAATTTCTGCCCTTCCTTCAAGACCCTGTAATTTGTGCAATTTCTTCCCACCCCGGGGAATGTTTTAAATCTACGTGTAAACCCTCGGTATATGACGTCGGGATTAGTCGACGTAATGTTAATAGGTTCAATCACGATGTGCCAGCCGAGGTTAATGCGTGTTATCGGTGGTGCACGTGGCACGGAATGTGTTAATGCGAATCGATGATGGGACCTTGGGTCATTTTTGGGTTTCGGAGGGAGGGCGACCCCCGCGTAATCGGAATTCTCTCCTCGGGGAGATAAGCGCGCGCGAGCTCGCGGGTGTAAGCCGGAAAGGGTGGCGGTGTCCGCCGGGGCTTTCGGGGTGGTAATGTTGTTTTAAGCGCGGCACTTACCGCGACGACAAATAATCATTAGGCAGAGTTCAGCGGCTTGCTCGTGCCGCAGCCCTGCACGATGCTCTCGGTCGCTACCCCCTTTCGCCCCCCATCTCATCTCCTTCTGGAACGAGCACCGGTATTCTTGGACGATCCCTTAGACACCCCCTTAAAACGCAGCGATTTTCCTCACACTCTTCTAAAATTATTCTAAATTTTGTACATACTCCTTAAGCGCATAAAGATAATTTTTATGTAAACTTATTAGCAAGTAGTTTGTGAATCCCATGTCCGCTCGAAACGAGCGCCGGTATTCTTGGACGATCCCTTAGACACCCCCTTAAAACGCAGCGATTTTCCCCATACTCTTCTAAAATTATTCTAAAATTTTTACACACTCCTTAAGCGCAAAATTATTCTAAAATTTTTACATACTCTTTAAGCGCATAAAAGTACTTTTAAATTCAATTACAATTTCCATATAAACTCATTAGCAAATTGTTTGTAAATCTCATGTCCGCTCGAAACGAGCGCCGGTATTCTTGGACGATCCCTTAGACAGGCGACGGATCTCGGATAGATCTCAGTGGGTGGCGGTGGGTGGCGATGGGTGGCGATATGTGGCGACGGATCTCGGATAGATCTCAGTGGGTGGCGGTGGGTGGCGATATGTGGCGATGGATCGCGATCGATCTCAATAGATCTTCATGGTGCGTCTCGAGGGGTACCAGCGGGTGGCGTTTCTTCACGTCACAGGGGTCCCCGAAAAAGNGTTTGTAAATCTCATGTCCGCTCGAAACGAGCGCCGGTATTCTTGGACGATCCCTTAGACACCCCCTTAAAACGCAGCGATTTTCCCCATGCTCTTCTAAAATTATTATAAATTTTATACATACTCCTTAAGCGCATAAAGATACTTTTAAGTTCAATTACAATTTCCATAAAAACTCATCAGCAAATTTTTTGTAAATCTCATGTCCGCTCGAAACGAGCGCCGGTATTCTTGGGCGATCCCTTAGACACCCCCTTAAAACGCAGCGATTTTCCCCATGCTCTTCTAAAATTATTCTAAATTTTGTACATACTCCTTAAGTGCATAATGATACTTTTAAGTTCAATTACAATTTCCATATAAACTCATTAGCAAATAGTTTGTAAATCTCATGTCCGCTCGAAACGAGCGCCGGTATTCTTGGACGATCCCTTAGAACACCCCCTTAAAACGCAGTGATCATCCCCATACTCTTCCAAATTTATCCTAAATTTTCTACATACTCCACGACCGCGTAATTATATTTAAACTCAATTACAATTCCCATAGAAACTCATTAGAAAAGAGTTGCTGAATTTGGACCACGTGGATAAACCCCCCAAACGCCGCATCGAATTTCCGAACTTTCCATAAGCCTCTTAGATACTCCACGTGAAAATAATGAAATTCAATTATAATTTTCATGGAAAATCATTAACAAGGGGTGTTAGCTGGCTTGGTTGATCCTTTCCTCCCTGGCCGTGATGTACGACGAAGGGAGGGAGAACGGATGAAATATTTTTAATTACTGATAAGGAGCGCGTCAGGGTAATCAGAGGGCTCGCGGCCTCGTATATGCGCGCGATTCGTGCTCCTATATTCGAGTCGGGGAAATGACGGAGGGTGGCTGGGAGCTCGGGGTCAAGGGTCGGGGATTTATCTTGCGGCGGTGGCGAGGTGATACGCTCTCGGTATCGAAGTTGGAGCCGGCGTTACGAGTCGGGATTCGGAGCAGATTACGTCGCTCCGGGAAAAATCCGCAGCCACCGATAGAGGAGATACCCGCCTACCGAAATGGGTAAGAATCGAGGCGATATCGAGATTTAGTCGCACCCGGATCGCCGAATCGCCAATTTTTATTCCGCACCCTCTACTTTGGCAAAACAAATGAGCTGTCAGAAAGATGATCTTTATTCCGCAGCTCCTTCTAGGTGGGAAAATAAAAGAGTCGTCGAGAAGGCGACCGACTTTTCCTCTAAATTAATCGCCAATTTTTATTCCGCAGCCTCTACTTTGGCAAAACAAATGAGCTGTCAGAAAGATGATCTTTATGCCGCAGCACCTTCTACGTGGCAAAATAAAAGAGTCGTCGAGAAGGCGACCGACTTTTCCTCTAAATTAATCGCCAATTTTTATTCCGCAGCCTCTACTTTGACTAAAAAAATGAGCTGTCAGAAAGATGATCTTTATTCCGCAGCTCCTTCTAAGTGGCAAAATAAAAAAGTCATCGAGAAAACGACCGACCTTTCCTCGAAATTAATCGCCAATTTTTATTCCGCAGCACCTTCTACGTGCCAAAATAAAAGAGTCGTCGAGAAGGCGACCGACCTTTCCTCTAAATTAATCGCCAATTTTTATTCCGCAGCCTCTACTTTGGCAAAACAAATGAGCTGTCAGAAAGATGATCTTTATTCCGCAGCACCTTCTACGTGGCAAAATAAAAGAGTCGTCGAGAAGGCGACCGACCTTTCCTCTAAATTAATCGCCAATTTTTATTCCGCAGCCTCTACTTTGGCAAAAAAAATGAGCTGTCAGAAAGATGATCTTTATTCCGCAGCTCCTTCTACGTGGCAAAATAAAAGAGTCGTCGAGAAGGCGACCGACCTTTCCTCTAAATTAAACCCTTCGACAGTCCCTCCCGACGTTATTTCCCGATCCGGTTCCTTTTCTTTCCTCTTTGTAATTAACACCCGCGCAATAATCGCGCGCCCGGGTGGGATAGCAAGGCGCAAGGTGTGCGGAATCGGCGGGGGTGGTGCGTGAAAAATCCGCAGCAATTATGGGCCGAGGCTCCTCCCGCGGCGGTCCTCGAGGTCGGACTGCGATCACCTCCCATTAATAATTGCGCTACCTCAGATTAAAATCGATTCCACGTTCAATTTACGATTGTCGGGATATTGTACTCTAATCCGCGGTTTAAATTCCCGCCCGGCCGCCCCGCGGAAATTAACCGGGAGCATTAAGGGGGTGGCTTCGGCCAGGTGACCCTGAAGAGGTCCTCCCCTTTCGAGTTCCGGGAAAATCACTTGATCCTTAGGGAACTGACCTTTCCAAGGTGCTCCTGGGTGGCCACGCGTCGTTTATCACGTTTACCTTCGTTCATCATATACATGGTCGGTTGCAATTTTCCTGGAAACGAGGAATAATTGCAAGAAAAGTGGAATCGGTGATGGTCAGGCTGCTCCGATGAAACGACGAGTTATCCCGAAGGTGGAGTAAAAAAACTGATCCGAGGACGCGAAGGGCACTAAGCGACGGCTGAAAAGAAAATGGAAGAAGGGAGGAAGTGATCCAAATTTCTTCGCCGAATGAAAATGGCCTCGCAGGTCCGCCGATGGTCGTTGTTCTCTCCGGCGAGGCTCATTTGCATCAATTACTCGGACCGCCCCGAAGGGGTCGAAGAAGGCGAACTCGGCGCGAAGTTTCTCCTTCGGCGAATTAGCCACAGGAGAGCGCGTCGAACCCCAGATAAAAGAACCGAAGGGGACCTATTAGGAAGGGTGACCGAGGGAAAAAGGGGTTCCCGAGAAAGGGTAAATTCCGTGTAGGGAAATTTCTAACCTCTTCCCCAAGGGCCTAGAGGTGTGATCTTCAGGTTTCCCGGGGCAGAGGACTAAGTACTACTGGTATCGCGTGATAAAAAGTGGCACCAAACGATGACCGGTGATAGGTACCGTTATCAGGAGTAATACAAATGTCATGGAATCAAAATTACCCAATATCACTGCGGGGTAAGAAGTGATACCAAGTGATAAAAGGATATACCAAAATGGTACCGACCGATAACCAGTGTTAGGTACCATTGTTAGGAGTAACCAAAAAGTGGCACGGAATAAAAACCAAACTATGTGTCCTCTAAGCCCTCCCCAGCAAGGGTTGATAAGAAATCACTCGAGCGTTTTGAGTCGCCCGAAGAGGGGTAGTCCTCTCGTAGGAGTCAGTCCTGATAAGATCCGTCCTTGAGAAGAGGACCGGTCCGAAGTCAGCTACCGGGAAGACCGAAGTAAAACGAAAGCCCACTTACAGGGAAAGTCGGCGCCGGCCGTTTCCGAGATAGTTGCGTTACGAGCGACGGGGGAGGCATAACAGCCCTCGCCGGCGGCCCTGAGTTACGCGCCCGGCCGCGAGTTACGCCCGCGCTTATCTTTCGGATTCCGCGCTCGTCCGGCGTCCCCGGTGCTTTTAATTTCGCGGCCGGGATTAGCCGGCTTTTTTCCTTCCCGCGGGATGCGGCTTAGGGGCGGCCGCCTCCGGAAAATTGCGGAGACCCTCCCCTGTACCCTCCTTACATGCCGCGCCATGATAACGAGGTTAGGTCGCCGAGGAATCGTTATCACGGTGCTACGATTCTAAGTTTCAAAGTCATGGGTAACAATAATTGTTTACGTCAAGAAATGTACGATATCTACGCTTAGTAGCAACGTTGCAATGTTCCTTCTGGGTTCTAAATTTTAAAATCACCGATAAAGATATAATGTTAACGTCGAGAAATTTACGGGATTTCCTTCTTAGAGGTGGTTGGGAGGTCCCTTGGGGGTGCTCTGACAAGAAGGTCGATCTCTCCGATTTCATTTCTTTTATAATACGTTATAGTAGACTAAAAACTAAGCGACACGTATTTTTTGTTATCTGCCATTAAACACTTTAAGGGGGCGAAACCACCATCCGAAGTAGGGCCTGTGAGGGGCGACTCACCCCTTAATTTTTTTTTCTTTAATTGAGAAAATTATATTTTTCATTTCTCATTAGGAGAAAGCTTTTCCAGGTGGATTGATTAAACAATATTACGTTCTTGTGGGTGGAACTGCCCGATCGCCCCTTGACATGCCTTACTTTGGATGGTGGTTTCACCCCCTTAAAGGGTTTAATAGCAGATAAAAAAAAATACGTGTCGCTTAGTTTTTACTCTACTATAACATATTATAAAAGGAATCAAATCGGAGTGACCGATCTGGGATACCTTCCTTGTTAGTCCCACGTTAAAAGTCAGTAATAAAAAGCATTGTTGACGTCGAGAAATGTACGGGATCTGCGCATTCGATGTTATTTGGAGGCTTCTCGGTGGTGGTCATCAGGGTGGTCATCAGGGTGGTCATCAGGGTGGCTTCCAGCGCGCGAAGACGGCCGCGTCGATGCATGTCCGACGTCGGAGGCCGCGCAATAATTCCGTGTTGCGGGATCCGTAACTGCACCATGGGCGGCCGAGAAAAAATGATGGATAGGGGCGAATTCCACCCCCGCGCACCCCCCAGCGGCCGTATCTGCGGATATTGTTGGACATTCCTCGGGCCGCGCGAATGCGGTCATCCGAATGCCGGGCGCGTAAACCGCGCCGAATGCCCCCCGCGAGCCTCGGCCCGGGGCCGCGGGGGTGCGGCCGAGCTCCACGCCGCGGAAAATCTACCCTCGAGTGCCGCAGCTATGCCGCCAAATCGCGTTCGCGCTATTTTAATTAATCGACGCCCTCTCGGCCGCGGAGCCTCCGGAGCGTTTCCGCGAGCCACGCCGAGGGCCCTCGCAGGGGGTCTTACCTCTCGACCCCCATACCTCCCGAAGATGGTTTCCCGATATTTGAATACCCCGAAAGGTTCCTCATAATCCGGGGGAAAATTTCTGACAATATCTCGTTTCAAGGGTGACTATTGGAGTTGAAAAATCGGAGCACCCCCTGGACCGAACTTTACTTTTTTGCGGCTATTAGTACGTTCAGTGGGGTTAATTTTTGTTCGAGGCGGGTGAACCAGTTCGAGATTGACCGTACTTAATCTTTGTTGCAAAAATCGGTGCATTCAGTGGGGTTGACTTTTGCTCGAAGGGGGTGGATCAGTTCGAGATTGACCGAACTTAATTTTTTGTTTTTCGCAGCAATTGGTACGTGCGGTGAAGTCGATTTTTGTTCGAAGGGGTTGAATCGGTTCGATATTCATCGTTTTATTTTTCTTTTCTTTTTTTTTCGTAACAATTGGTGCATCAAATGGGGTTGATTTTTGTTCGAACGAGATGGACCAGTTCGAGATTGACCGAACTTAATTTTTCCTTTTTCGCAGCAGTTGGTACATAAGGTGAAGTCGATTTTTGCTCGAAGGGGTTGGATCGGTTCGAGATTAATCGTTTTATTTATTTTTTTTTCCGTAACAATTGGTGCATCGAATGGGGTTGACTTTTGTTCGAACGAGATGGACCAGTTCGAGATTGACCACGCAGTCCGACCGGAGGACCCCAAAGAGCCCTCCTCGCACGTTCGGTGCCACCTACACCCTCCGGGGGTGCGTTATGTCGGCCTTCTGGAAACTATCCCGCGAGTCGTAAACAACCCCTAGGCCGTCTACCGGGTGGAGATATATGACGCACTATTTTCGTGCGTGGCAGATCCCGCCGTTCAGCGGGCATCGATCGGCTACGCATCGCGAGGTACGCGCCACCCCTTCGCAGGGGGTCCAATGGGTAGGAGAGCCCCACATCGGTCGTAGGGGGTGCGAGAACGGCTCCACTCGATTTCCACCCCGACCCACAAAATTCGTCAGGGTACGTTACAAAAATACCTCCAATAACCTCCCTTTCCCTCCACCCTAAGACATTCCCACCCTCGGGAGATAAAAATACAAAATGTCAGAATTCATCCATATACATTCGAGAAGTAATTACTCAACCACCCGTAATATTCCTCGTTTATTTCTTGCGAATGCATCTCGTATACAATGGGATGAAAACATCGTGGGGGAACCCCGCCCCACCCCCGATGAATATACATGGAGGTGTCCGAAACGCGATAACCCTTTCTCGAGGGGGAAAATTTCGAGGAAAATCTCCGGAGAGTAAACAGGAGACGACCGGCGCCGCGACGCTATATACGCCGGTAACGAGATATTGACACTGGCCGATAATGGCTCCCTGTTGGCGTCTGAAAAGCGGACTCGAGGAAATAGAGACGAAATTACTGGGGGGGTAGGTCTCGACGCCGTGCGTCTCGAGATATCGCTTATCGGCCCTCTTCGTCGCTCGTGGCCGGTTTTCCGCTCGCGCGAGCGTTCGTTTCTCATTTTCTCGCCCGGTGTGTGCGCGTGTACCGTATCGGTGTATATAAATGTGTATAAATAGAGACAGAGGGACGCTCGATCATCCCCGGCCGGGGGTTTTTCGCCGTGGCAAAAGGACGAGCGGAAAAATTCCGGCGCGATGTATCTCGGGGTGGCCCTCCTCCCCCCCCGTAATTCCCCGGAAATCCGAAGCTCCGCGACGCATCTGCCGGCCGAACTAATATTCGTCTTTGTCCCCGCAAGGGCTGACGTATGATTTATACTCGGGGATATTGGCTCCGAGATAGTGTACAACCGTGATGGATCGGTACAAGTACGGCCGGCGCATACGGACGGCTCGAGACGCGCCGGAGGAAAGTCTTGCCCTCCCCCTTTCTCTCGATATCACTCGATATCGGCAGCTCCGATAATCGAGTCGACCGGAAGTCGCATCCCCAACTCCCCCCGGTCGATCGGCCTCGTTGATTTACCGATAAATTTTTGCAGAAAAAACAAAAACACATAAAAGTGTTATTTCTTATCTTCCGTCACCGCGGAAAAGAAAAGAAAATTATATTCCCACTTTTAGGAAAGGACTGCATCGCTGATATAAGCTCTCTGACCGCGAAGATATTTTCGACAACCGCCGAAAATGTTTGTAATTATGTCGAACGCTGGTCTAACCACTGGAGAGCTTATTGTTAGCTTGAGAGAAATGCTCGAGTGAGATAATGCATTTGGAGCGACGTTTTGCTGTCGTTGGAGAGGAATATCGCAACCGGGAATAGAATTTCTATCGGCGTGTATTGTAATAATTCGGCTGATATTTCCTCGACGTTTGATAGTGTCCCCGGGTTATCGAGGAATCGAACTCGCGGCTCGATAAGGACGCAGGGGGGATGGGAAAATGTTTCCGATAAATATTAGGTGGAATTTTGTATATTTTTTTTCCTCTTCTGTTTTTAGGATAAGAGCACATTTATCGAGTTCATGGTGTAACTAGTAATATGGCGTGTATTGTAATAATTCGGCTAATATTTCCTCGACGCTTGATAGTGTCCCCGGGTTATCGAGGAATCGAACTCGCGGCTCGATAAGGACGCAAGGGGGATGGGTAAATTTTTCCGATGAATATTAGGTGGAATTTTGTATATATTTTTTTCTTCTTCTGTTTTTAGGACAAGATCACGTTTATCGAGTTCATGGTGTAACTAGGAGGGTGGAATTTCGAAAGATGTCGGTCGATGCGTGGTCTTTGGGGTGTATTTTTTCTTTGGATAGTTTCTTTCCGGGGGAAGGAAACCCTCCGAATTTTCCTCGCCCTCGTGGCGGCTGATTCGAAGGGAAAACGGCAGCGCACGTCCGCGTCGTTCGGGGCGGCGGCCCCTGTAAAATAGGGTTACACGTCGGGGGTAATAGCGTATGCAACATTAGTCGAGAACGGGGGAGGAAAGTGCACCGCGGCGGCGCCCTTCCGGGGGGAATTTCGCCTTCGGAAGACGAAACGGTTTCATTCCGCGAAATTCATTTTGGCTCTTTCGCCGCGTCGGTGGACGTCGGCGCCCATTTGATGGAGCCCTGAGCTCCGCGTTTTAGCGCCCCGGCCTCTAGGGGTGATTACACCATACAGGGCTCAGGTCCGGCCCATTTGTCCTCCCCTGGGAATATTAACCCTTCCTGTGGGAACAACGTCCTCCTCCTCCTCCTGCTCCTCTTCCTTCTGGAAAAGGTCGCACTCTTGTCTCTCCAGTTTCACCCAAAGTCATGGGCACTGCGATTCGTACACTAATAAGGAAGGTATCCCAGGTCGATCTCTTCGATTTCATTTCTTTTATAATATGTTATAGTAGACTAAAAACTAAGCGGCACGTATTTTTTTTATCTGCCATTGAACACTTTAAGGGGGTGAAACCACCATCCAAAGTAAGGCATGTCAGGGGGCGATTTGGCAGTTTCACCCACAAGAACATAATATTGTTTAACCAATCCACCTGGAAAAGCTTTCTCACAACGAGAAATGAAAAATATAATTTTCTCAATTAAAGAAAAAAATAATTAAGGGGTGAGCCACCCCTCACAGGCCTTACTTTGGATGGTGGTTTCACCCCCTTAAAGTGTTCAATGGCAGATAAAAAAAAATACGTGTCGCTTAGTTTTTAGGCTACTATAACATATTATAAAAGAAATCAAATCGGAGAGATTGGCCTAGGGTATCTTCCTTGTAAGAAGAAAAAAAAAAATTCTTGCAACCAAAGAAAGATTTTAATTAGAAATATTTGTTCAATTCAAAGAATAATTATTTGGCCCGAATAAGTTGTTAGAATTCCGAAGAAATGTGCCATCCGATTTATTCGATTTCATTTGAGTTAAGTAATTATTCATTCAAGGAAATATTTCTTTGGTTACATGGATCTATTTCTCTCGGCGATTACAGTGCTTTGGTAAAATTGTTTGTTTAAATTTAGCAAATGTTCAAGTCGATAAACCGAATGTTTTGGTTGAACGTACCAAATTAGTGTAATATTTGGTATGACCTGTTACAATATTTGATGCGATCAACTAGAAATGATTAATCAAAGAATCTGGTCGTGGCGATGAAATATTTGGTTGTGTAATAATCATATTCTATGAATCAACAAAAATTTGATAGATAACCGAATAATTTCTCTCCGGGCACGTTTCAGTTCTTTTTGTATGTTTTTCTTTTTAAATTTATTTATTGCGGGTAATTATATCAGAATTAAGGATAACCACCTTGGTGGGGTTGGAAATGTTTTCTGGTGGATCAAATCTCGGGACTTGGCCGTGCTTTATGCCGCCGTATAATCTATTATCAGGTAAATGCTAATTGAGCGCGAAACCGCCGAGCGAGACAATGCTTTTAGTCCGCGGCCGCGCTACTTCGTAAATTAACATTAACCTATTATAAATAAACGGTAACTCAAATTAATGCTAATGCCCCCGTCGCATTAAACCCCGATACCACCCCCGACCCGGAAGCGCTTTAATCGGGCGCGAGTCGTTTCGCGGCCGCGGCCTTTCGAGTGGTTTGATACGGGACCGATTACGCGAGATCGTTATCACGGCTGATAACCCGCGGAAGGAAAAGTCGGAAACTAGGGGAGCTGCTCTAACCGAGCCCACAATCCGACGTATCGGTTCCCCTCGTTAAAAAAGTCGGCGGTCGAAGAAAAGAAAAATGTCGGAAGTTAGATAGAAGATATTTTCGGCAATTCGTATTACATATTCTAAACGGCAGAAAAAAAAAAAAGAATTCCCCAAAAAATTAAAGGTATCTCCATTGCGTCGAATTAGTGTCCCGGTGGATTTTTCAAAGTTTACCCCACTCTTCTGGGGATAATTTTTCCACCCCGTAGCTTCAGGCTTTTGTGGAAAAGTGGAAATCGCGCGTTTGATCGGCGCGCACTTTCTCGGCATGCACCGTGCATTATGCACCGTGCACGCATGCGTGGTGGAGGCACGTGGGGAGGAAGAGGAGAGTATAAGCGCGTATTCGGTATCGAATATCGATATCGGGACGATTTCGGTGTAACGTCACTGGTAACGCTCTCGTATCCGACACGTCGCCTCGCTTCATTATGGCGGACGGAGATCCAAGGTGCAAGATACGTTATCTAAATTCAAAGCAGATGCTGTAACAATACACTCTCCCAGTGTCTGTCAGTCTATTGGCACTGGCTCACCCTCCGCCACTCCCCTCCATCCATCTTTCTCTTTCAAGACCCAACATTGTTCATAGGGGGCAGTTTAAATGCCCTAGGCAGCGCACTGTCGGTGCATAAAAGACAACGTGCACTCCGGTGCCTGCCAACTCCACCGGATCGGCACTCTCATCCAACTGGTGATTTTCACATCGCCTGGTGTTGATTTTCCATTCATTAAATCGAGGGGTCTATCTCATAATTTCACTTTTTCCTAGGTAAAAGGAAGGTAAATCGTATACGTTGCCCTCTTGCTCTGCACACTTTTAACACATTCGCGACCGCTGACGTGAATTCACGTCATTTTAAATTCTATTCCTGATTGCCGCTGACGTGAATCACGTCCATAACGATACACGATAGAAGTTTGCGGCAACCAGTTACAGAATTTCATTATTTTCGCCGGTACTCAGTATTTGAAAGGGATAAAATTTGCCGGTTGCGAATGTGTTAATGTCAGCATATTGCACGAGGAGATAAAATGATCAGTGATCACGGTTTCGTTTAATTACCTGATGTTTTTCTTTTTTTTTTCGGTTTTCGTTTTAAATAAGGTCTTTTTAGAAATATAGGCTTATTAAGTATGTGAGTGCAGGTGAAGGTGGAATTTCTTGATCGTTCTTTCGCTGTTTCCCAGGGGATCGGGAAGGTTATAGGATGAAACGATCTCGATTTCGAGCTGATCTAGAGGTCGACGTCGAAAAGGGCCCTCAAGAGCAACACGTGGGGGACCGTCGAGGAAAGCGCCCACCGCGAATTAATTCGCGTTCCGATGGCGCCCCGCGTCGACTAGCGCGTCAGTAAAACGGCACTATTAATTCCTAACTGCATCCGCGAGAGTGCACCGACGGTGGGCGGCAATGCGGAGTGAACGCACACATTGAATAAATTAGAGAGCAGGATAAACACGAGGGATCAGCCCCTGGTGCTTTCGGCGGAGAACGGCTGTGGCTGTGGCCGCCTTGTCAAGTCCGTGGTTTTACCGCCCTACGAGGCAGGGTGTTGCCTCGCTCTGTCAAGTGACTCCATTCGCCGGATAAAATCTATAGTCATCGTTTTCATTCGTAGGAAGACCAGGGAAAAAGTCCTGGTGACTCGGAACGAGACCACCCTGGGTGACCGTCAACCCGAATCTCGGTAATTCGGGAGATTCCACATAATTCGACAATTTTTATCCCAACAATATACGCGTAAATTAATTGCCACCACAGGAAGCTGTTATTATTTTCGTGGGGGAATATCCTTATGAGTGAGATACGATAAATTATTGATTACAGACATCGAGTGCCATACTTTGCATCAGGGGCTGGAGGTTCATTTGTTCATCGAAGAACTCGATGGCGCGTTTTTCCGCGATGTTGCAGTGTAATTTCGTTATTAAAATGTCTGTATGTGTGACGTATCGACTTCGTAATTATTTCCATAGAAGAGACTTAGGTGCGCAGGTTAATCCTTTCGAATGAGGAGATTTCACATTATTTGTCAATTTTTATCCCAACAATATACGCGTCAATTAATTGCCACCACAGGAAGATGTTATTGTTTTCGTGGGGGAATATCCTTATGAGTGAGATACGATACATTATTGATTACAGACATCGAGTGCCATACTTTGCATCAGGGGCTGGAGGTTCATTTTTTCATCGAAGAACTCGATGGCGCGTTTTTCCGCGATCTTGCAGTGTAATTTCGTTATTAAAATGTCTTGTTCGTAATTATTTCCATAGAAGAGACTTAGACGCACAGGTTAATCCTTTCGAATGAGGCAGGTCGATTAAGTGGCGCGTTTGACGTCGGGGTCGGGATGTCGCGTTCTCCTCGAAGAAGAGGAGGATGCGTCTTCGGGATCGACCGCGCCTCCCGCGCGACATTGTATTTAGAATCCAGCCTGACCCGCTTTGGTTCTCCGCCGAGGACGGGTCGTCTGAGCAATGTAATTAATAGGGAGCACAATGGGGTTACTCTCGGGGCGCCGGGGCTTCGGGGGGTCCCGGGGGTTCCGGGGGCTCCGGGGACAACCGAGGACCTCGGGGGCTGTAATGCCCCCTGACTGATGCCGGCTGAGAGGAGCAATGTCTCCGAGATACCGACTCGCGGGTCACAATAGGGTCCCTTCGTGCATTGTGGAGCCAACGACAGGGATGCAGTCCGAGCCGGCAGACGCGAAACCGTGCGCGGGTGCATTCCGCAGGGGTGCCGCATTCGCGGATTCGGACACCCCCGCGCGGATTTCTTGCCCCTTTTCGCGGTATCGATTCGACTCCCTTTCCGCACCGCCTCGAAACTCCCGATTAATTCCTCCTATTCAATTAATCGTTCACATTCGATAACCAGGAATACGCCAATAACCGAAAGCGCGTACATTATTACACAACCCACCGCAACAAAGGTTACCCGAACGTTCGCAAATTTACGAGAAAGGAAAAATAAAAACCTCGTACACCAATCCCAGACATCGCAAAAACAATCTCGTCATTTCCCTCCACCCTTGTGCATTTAAATCGCGGAAAACTCGTGGAGGTTTTCAGCGGTGCACGATTTTTCTCTTAATTATTCGTGACATTCGCAAGAAACGCGGTAGCATCACCTGAATCGTGTTTAATCATTTCTCTGCAATTGGAATAATTTTCCCATGGCTTTTAGATCTTTTTGTTTCCCCCTTTAGTTGGGGAAACTTCTTTGCGGTGCACGATTTTTCTCTTAATTATTCGTGACATTCGCAAGAAACGCGGTAGCATCACCTGAATCGCGTTTAATAATTTCTCCGCAATTGGAATAATTTTCCAGGGGTTTTAGATTTTTTTTTTGCTTTTTTTTTTGTTTCCCCCTTTAATCGGGGAAACTTCTTTGGACAATTTTCGGGGGGTCGATCTTCTCGATTCAGGAGACGCTTCTCCAGGAGGAGGGCTTCCTTCCTCGCGACGGCGCAGATTTCAGGAGTTATCCGAGCAACTAGTAGTCCAGGGCACTCTGCCGGCTCTCCCGGAATCTTTGGGCGCTCCCTCGGGAGCCGGGACTGGCTGTCGCGTCTCTGCGTCCCTGGGGAGAGCCAAGGGAAGGCGGGACCGACCGGGCCGGCTAAGCATGCACGGCTGAGCACGGATAAATGATTCAGAGTTTTGGAAATATGGAAAGTGGAGTAACACGCTCCGGGGAGAGGCGGCCCGGGCCAGAGGTGCCTATTGGCCCGGGTGGGCGATTTCCAAGAGTGCTCTTCCCTGTCGTTCCCGGAATACGAGGCTCGAATATGTGCGCTCAGATCGCGGCCGCGATCACGCCATCCGGAAGCTCCGCCGACGCGGATTCCGCCGGGGGGGGAGAAAAAAAGAAAAAAAAAAGAAAAATGTATATTTTAAAGTCCCGCTGGATTTTCAAAAGTGCATTCATCGAGCTCGCGGGCCCTCGGTGTCGAAAATATTCCCCAGGTCGTTATCAATCGCCATTAATATCCGGATCTTGGCTCGATAATCGGGTTTATTAAATTATTAAATTTCGCCCGCGAGTGAAATGAAACTTCCGAGAGAGTGTTAGCGAAAATATCCCTCAGATCGTCATTAATCGCCATGAAATTTTCCTAGGAAATTCGAAACGTCCCTTAATCGCCATTAACATCCGGATTTTGGTTCGAGAGTCTGGTTTATAAAATTATGTGAGGGGGTTTAATGAAATTTCCGTGAGCCTATCATCTTGTAAAGGGTCGCCGAGTCGATATTCCATTTTTTGTTTTCCTCGGATTTTTTGCGGGCGAAAGTTATCTTCGATCGGGAGAGCGGGGTGGGGGCGACTTTCGAGCTTTTAGGGCACCCATTGGGGGATGCTCTTCGACGTGGAGCACCCTTGCGGGGACTTAGCGAGTCTTACGGTTAGCGAGTTAGTCTCGTAATGTGCTTACGTGCGCACGTGGAGCCCTTGCGAGGGCGGTGAAGGGTGAATTCGATATTTTCGGGGGTGAAATTAATTGCAACTCGCGGATGAGGAGCATCCCCCTCGGTCCTAAGTGCCCCCTTTAATGGTATCGAAATGATAAATGTCATATGACCTCATAGCTGGCAAGTCTATGAGTTAATTACGAATTTTATATATTGTCGGAAGAGTTCCTATAACCACTTGTAAAATTGATACATACCCCACGTTGAATATTTAATTATATCCACATTTGAGGGGATGTGAAAGTGACATCCTAGGGGTTAGTTCATGAAATATTTCTCTGACCTGGGTGTGCCGAATCGTTTCAAATCGTACAATCTGAATATGAAGACCGTAAAGAAGGTCCCGACGCCCATGATATTTAATTTTGTATACAAATTAAAAAAAAAAGAAAATGAAATGTTTCATGAAATATTTCTCCGATCTGGGTGTGCCGAATTGTTTCAAATCTTACAATCTGAATATGGAGGCCGTTAAGAAGGTCCCGACGCCCATGATATTTAATTTTGTATATAAATTAAAAAAAAAGAAAATGTCCGCAAACAAATCGGTACACGCAGTTCGGAGGAATGTTTCATAAACGAGACCTGTGCCGGCACTTTCGCACGACCTTAATTCATAGGTTACGGTCTTTGTCATTAACAGGAACCGATCTGAGGAGTGTATTTCCGAATCGAAGGTTGTACTCGACATTGAGGTAGGTGCAGTTAATTGGAATCCGCGGACGAGAGGCGTCCCTGGAGAGGACGTGTCCCCGTTGTTCCCCCTTTCCGAATTTCCTTCCCCGCGCGCGTGAAGGTAATTGATTAGCGATCGCCGGCGCGTGGCCGATCAAGAACGCATAAATATTTGCAGTTCGCGGAGGGTGGTCGCGAAAACCGCCGATTTTCGGGGGGCTTGATCAAACAATTTTCAAATGGCTCGGCACACGGCGATAGAGCGGTAAATTTGCCTCGCGGTGGCAAATAGGGCGAAACAATCGACCACGTCCCATCGGCGTCTCCAACAAGGAGAGGATCGAGGGCTTCGATTTCATAATGGCCGGCCAAGATGGCCGCCGATCGGATAGGCCGATTCACGGGTGATTCCGCTTTTCCACGTCTTTTACGCGCCTCGTTTCCGGCCAAGCAATTCCCTTAAAAGGTCTTCCGGGCCGGGAAAGATGGCTCCGATTTACGGGAGGGCAACTTCCGGCGCGACGCGATCTCCTTAATTCACTTTTCCTGCCCCCCCCCCTCCCTGCGTGCCGGCGCGTTGTATGTTTCGGCCAGAGCCACCCAGGGAACACACTCATTACCCCGGGCACACACAGCGATCATTTCCGAGACTCGTGAAAAATACACCAGCCCCGACCTTAGGGCAAATTGATTGGCTCGCTAATCCGGAACTCACGTGCGCCGAGGCAGTTCCTCCTCTTTCCGAGGCTTTTGCCCCGCGCTTTATGGCGGGCCGCGCCTCTCGATGGCTGCCGTTTCCACTTCTCGATGTTTGTCCCCCTGAGACATGCACGGACGACCCCCTCTTCCGGATCGCACAAAAGTCTGCGCCCTGAAAATTTGGGGTTCATGGGTTCGTTCCTCTCGTGGGGTTCGTTTCTTCCCCGCGTATCGTATTGTCGGGGATACCGGTAGTATAGGAACCTTGGGTCGCATGAGTTCGAGGACGTTTACATCTCCCTGTGGATCTTTAACGGGAATGAAGGTTCAATTGAACCCCAATATGGCAATAAGAGTGCGTTACCGTTTATCAATGATATCTGCGTACACGACGAAAAACTGATCCATCTATTTAAAAAAAAATATATATATATAAAGCTACCGCCGTTTCCACTTCTCGATGTTTGTCCCCCTGAGACATGCACGGACGACCCCCTCTTCCGGATCGCACAAAAGTCTGCGCCCTGAAAATTTGGGGTTCATGGGTTCGTTCCTCTCGTGGGGTTCGTTTCTTCCCCGTGTATCGTATTATCGGGGATACCGGTGGTATAGGAACCTTGGGTCGCATGAGTTCGAGGACGTTTACATCTCCCTGTGGATCTTTAGCGGGGATGAAGGTTCAATTCAACCCCAATATGGCAACAAGACTGCGTTACAGTTCATTAATGATATCTGCGTACACGATGAAACGCTGACCCATCTATTTAAAAAAAAAATATATATATATAAAGCTACCGCCGTTTCCACTTCTCGATGTTTGTCCCCCTGAGACATGCACGGACGACCCCCTCTTCCGGATCGCACAAAAGTCTGCGCCCTGAAAATTTGGGGTTCATGGGTTCGTTCCTCTCGTGGGGTTCGTTTCTTCCCCGTGTATCGTATTATCGGGGATACCGGTGGTATAGGAACCTTGGGTCGCATGAGTTCGAGGACGTTTACATCTCCCTGTGGATCTTTAACGGGAATGAAGGTTCAATTCAACCCCAATATGGCAATAAGAGTGCGTTGCAGTTCATTAATGATATCTGCGTACGCGACGAAACGCTGACCCATGTATTTAAAAAAAAACATATATATAAAAGAAGCTACCGGAAATGTCCCCATCGCTAATGACGTTCTAGTTGATGCGATGTTAAACAATCATATAAAGGGGGAATAAAGACGAGTGCGTTGTTGATTAATACGTGGTTCGTTTAGGTGAATTGAATGAATTGTCAAGCGTTTAGAAGTCTTTCCGTGATTTTATGGAATTATATAGAAGAGAAGGGAGGTTAGGGTGAATTTTCCTCCAGATTTCGCGGATTCTCGCCCGGGGTTGACAAATAATTTTCGACGCCACCCCGGGTAGCATCTTGCGCGTCTCTTCGCTAATTCTCCTCGCTAATCCGGCAAATCCCGTGGCAGTCTCTCGCATTAAGGCCGGCCGGTTTCCGAGATGTCGGGTGGGTGGGAGTGGGTGGCGCCAGGGGGTGGCGACGTAAGGGTAGTTGGTCCGTGGCGTAGGGGTGTGGCACGACGATACTCCTTTAGAAGGGGTTAATATGCATGCGCTGGCCTAGGCCAAAGTTCACCCCGAGAGCCCCCACCTCCCTGCATCCCCTCCACCCCTTTACTCAAAGCACTCAAAGACGCGGCGGATTAATAACCACATTGCAATTTCGAGGCCGCCCTCATATTAATCGACCCTCCCGTAATCGATTCGCTCTTAAAAATTATTCATCCCCTTTTAATTCTGTAATCATATAAATATAAATTCTACCAAGGACGTATCTGCGAAGATGGACCCCTTAAGAGGAAAAAATTCATCGAACTATAAAGAAGTATTTCTTCGAATAGCACTAAAGAGATATAAAACCTAATTCTAGGAATTAATTATTTTGCTCAAGTTATCAGAATTCTAAAAAAAAAAAAATTATTAAATAATTATTCTCCGAATTAACAGAATATTTCTCCGGTTAAGTGGACACTTTTCTTCGGTGTGGGTGTAGCTTGGATCTTTCTTGGTTTTTTCTCCCCCTTTTTATTTTTCGCTTCGATGACTAATATTGGTGGACGTCAAGTGTCGAGGGTGACGTATATAATTTCGCGGTTGAAATTCTCATGGAATTTGGAAAGAGAGTTTTGGAGCTAATCAGCCGTTTCGGGGGGTCCTTCGAGGGGCACCCCTCGAGGCTGGCCCCAGGGGGGGGGGGCGGGGGTCGTGCCGGGTTCTCGCAGGAGAGGTCGAGAGGGCGGGCAAGGAAGCCGAAGAGGCAACACATGCTTAATAATTTACGCGGCACAAGTGGGCCGAAACTTACGGTGAGTTATGCCGCACTTACACACGCGACGGGCCGCGTAACCGCCGCCACCCTCGGGGAACACGGACGCATCTCCGAGGACCGATACCGGCCGATACCCCAGCGGCTCAAAGGGGGATGAGGAAGGTAAGAGCATCCCCCGTGCGTGAATTATTGCCGGTGGCGTTTCTGGGGCATGCGCGAGATACCGAGTCGCTTTTTAGGGCCGGTCCCACGGACCCCCCTGGGGTGGATTGGGGTGGGGGTGGGTGGGGGGCGACATAAATCACGCACGGCTCCCTTTTCCCGCACTTTAGCCACCTAGGTGGTATCGGAATGCGAGAACACGAGATTCCACCCTTCCTCGATGCCCTCCCTTCAAGATCTGGCGACGCCTGTGTACGAATCGGAGAGGGGGCCAAAAAATTCGGCACTCGAGCTGGAACCAGATCTCGACCGGGTTTTGGATTCACGAGCTGCTCCAACCGAGACATTCGATCGCCCCCACGTAAGGGTTCTCGAATCTTATCGGGTTATCCGAGCGGAGACTTATCGGGTTTTCGATTACCACCGGGTCTCTCTCTCTCTCTCGATGTTAACGGGCCCTCGGACTTAATTCCCAGTTCAAGCACTGGGACCCGGAGCGAGAGCTGGGGGGGCCGAGGGGTGTCCTCTCGACTTCGATGACGAGTCTTAGGATCCTCCCCTGAGAATTTCATTCCGAGGATCGCCCTGAAAATTTCACCAGGCTGGGGAATTTCACTTTCTCGAGTTTCTCGAGGAATCTGGATTTTCCTCCGTGATGGACGCTGGGAAACGCGTCTCCCCTCGGTTCGACCCCGCGCGAATTTGTTATTCGACCCCCCCCCCAGGGTCGATCAGCCGCGGATTCCTGGATCTGCTCGTAAATCACGGGATGTCGGCGACGAGGGATTCGACGGACCCCGGACAAATGCGTGGGAAGGGGCGAGACGCGTCCTGGAGGACCCCCTTTCTCGCCCTCCCCCAGGAGTCTCGACCAGGACTCCTCCGGGGGCGCTATCCCTCCGGGACCGACTTCGGCAGAAACTAGAACGCTAACCGAAGCGCAAACTCGTTAACGCGCGACACATCCGTGGCCTTACCGGAAGTGGGAGTTTCGGAGCTCTTGAAAGTGCACCCCGGTAGTTGCATCCGCCCTGCTCCACCAGACCCGAACTGCGGCTGTTGGCCACTTCCTCGGGTACGAGGGCTTAATGCACCCCCTGTGTACGTGTGCCGGTGCCCCCGGTAGCTTTCCTCTATCCGAGGTGCTCCACAAAGGGGTACACACCCCGTTGTCTTGGCCTCACCTGGGGGAGGAACTGCATTTCCGGGATCGCGTCCCCGGGATGGAAAAAATCACTCCCATCAGGATACCCGGAACAGTTTTGGGAAACGTAAAAAACTGAATTTCTTGATAAAACTTCTGGTAAATCGAATAATTACAGGCTCTACAAAACGGAACGTACTTTAATCATGTCAAACGTGGATCCATTATAAGTTCTTTGAATTGAGAAATAAATGTTTATCGAATTAAAGCACCGAATTCTGGCGTTTAGTACTTGGTGCCGTTCGCGCATGCTTTTTAATGCATTTGAAGTTTATATTTTTAATGGTAATATGCATTACGAATGGTATGTACTGGAGGGAGAATGATTCAGTGTTCATGTACCATGCAATTACTACATTCGATACTTCGAATGCAAACGACTCTTGAGAGTCACCCTGGCTTGAGGAGAAAAGGATACTTGTTAAAAAGTACATGTCCAGTTGCACCCGGCGTGATTCACGTCCTAATTACTGTCTGTCCCCGAGTACAAGGCTCGGTACGTGCGTGTACATATGCATTACGCATTACGCGTGCAGCCGGTCGCCTTACTTCGAAGGGCAACTTAATTACACGTAATGCACTGTACTCGGTAAGAAGGGGCGTCCTTAAATATACTCTCGTCAAACGAAATTGCACTGTCTAAATCAGCTCCGCAAGCTCTTAAAAATCGAAGTCATTAAATTTCAAGAGTTGCGATTTTTTGCCGAGCAGTGCACCAACTGTTATTGACGTGCACTGATAAAAATCTATGGAAATTCACATACATTTCCACATACCTCGTAACTGAAGTTTCACATAGAAAAAAGCATAAAATTAAAAAATTACAAATTAAAGATTGTACAAGTACTCGTTACTTTGTGTATCTACCGCATTAGAGCATTTTTACTTGAATGGAATTGTAATATTATATTATAATTTTCCTTAACTTAGATACCGAGTATGATATTACGGAGACAATGTGATTTCACTGGGATTTATCGTGGCATAAGTAATGATTGAGTATGTAAATTGACATGGGCACTTGTTATCAGCGTAAGGTCGAAATTCCCGAGCGCGTGCACGCTATAATGGCTCAAACGGACGTGTACATACGCTCTAGGGAGCGAAAGGGTTAACCCATCGAACGAGCGCTCCAATTACCGGAACGGCCTCGCCTTGTGTGTAATTAAAATATTTTTAAGAGACAGTACTCCTCCCTAGGATTACTCGTTTAATGAAGTGTGGTTACCTGGCGGTAAAAAAAAAAATAAATGCGGAGAAATCTAGGGTGCACTTAACCCTTGCCGTGTTCGCCAGCCGCCCTTAACCTACCTCAACCCTCGAAGCTCCTCGTTCGACGAAAGGGCGGATCGATAAGAGAGGAATCAGCGCATACGTCCAAATTGAATTACGAGTTGGCCTGGCCTACACGTGGTGGTACGACAATTAACGAGTATATCGTCCCAGAGTAGGAAATTGATTCTCGGGTAGTTACAGATTCGATTTATCGGTTTCCTCCCCCTCGGCGACGTAGCATCCGATGGCGAATGGGAACCTCCGTGGCGTCCCCCGTCTTAATATCAAAACCACCCCCATAAGGAAAATCACCAGGAGGTCGTCCAATCGAAGTACCCCGCTCGCGTGAAAGCCTGAAAATTGGAAAATAAGTAAAAATTCTATTACCAGCGAAAACAACGTAGACAAAGGGGCTGATAAATGACACCCTCCCCCAAGTCATCGATAAGGAATACGGCGCGGCGGTTCCAGTATTTCTCCCGGGTGTTTTTCGGGGCGAAAGTTGTAAATTCGATTTTTAAATTCGGCACCCCCCGCTCCGGGGCAATATCCGCGGCGAATTGAATGGCCTCGACGATGGGTCTGGGGGTCAAAAAGATGATATCGAGGAGGGCCGACGTTAAGGGGACTCGGGCGTGCCGTGGGAGCATATTTTCCAAAATATCCACCTTTGGGTGGGACGCCTCACGAATAGAGATTTCGGCACGGGGAATGGCGAGGCCATGAAAGCGAAGGGCATCGTAAGAACGTACGCGCCGTCGGGTGCACGTACACACGTGCGCGCGCACACGCGATGGGGTGGTCATGTATGGTGTGGTAGGGGATGGGAGCAGGGGTGGCACAGGCAGTAGGGGTGGTGTAGTATGACGCGATCGAGTATCGCACTACGCGATGACTCAGCTTACAACCCCCCATAGGGTTGGGAAGGGGCCGTTATACCAGGTACCCATTTTACCATCGCAGAACCACTGCCCTCGCGCAACAGCGCACTTTTCTGGAAAATTATGACCCCCTATTATCTCCGTTACTCGAAACACGCGTTAATTATCCCGGAAATTGATACCCTCGTTGACTACCGGCCTGGTTAAAGGAGCGCGACGTTCCGCGTTGAGTTATTATCATTTATTGTACAAAATGGATAATTTATGTATTATCTAGGGTATATGGAGTCGTCTCCGGGGTTTCTCCGTGAATCCTGCATAAAGATACGGAGAAACTACTATAACTTCCAAGCGCGCGAAAATGAGAACCACGGCCGGCCACGTGACGCGCGGGTGCGCGCGCAGCGTCGGATCAGCTGGCGCAGCTACGCACGTTCTCCCGCGAGTTCGGAACTTCGTTTCGTATTTATTTCCACGTAGGGTCCAGTGCTTAACCCAAAACCACCTGGAATCATGCGTCCGTGTTATGGGATCGTTATCTCGACCTAAATACCCAGCGCGCACCGTCTCTGAACACCGAAACCTAACCTCCAAATCTCCCCCCGAGGGGGCATGCTTTCACTGCCAAACTCTGCGACTTCGTGTCAATCCGCATGCGAAGATACTCTCGCGAGAGAATTATTGCATTGGGGTGATCTAATGTATGTAGAGATAATTGTGGATAGAGCGAAACGCTGAATTTTAACCTACAAGGGGTTGAAATTTAACTCGAAAAAGTCGAATTTGAACGCACAGGGTCGATGTTTAATGCATAGGAGGTTGGATTTGAACGCACGGAAGGTCGAATTTGGGGACGCGGGAAAGCGTTGGGGATCGATGACAGGGAAAGCCCCTCGCCCCTGTCGGGTTTTCGGGGGTGGAAAGCTAATAAGGGGAGTATCGGGCAAAGACGCCCTCGTGCCCCTGCAAAGACCGGGGCCGGGGAGCTCCCCGTGTATATATCGAGATGGGGTGCCGTCTGAGAGGAGGGATAAAGAAGGGTGCCGGAGAAGGGGTGCCAGTGTGTAATTTCCCGGTGGACGATGGCGTCGGGGCGCGTGGTGCGGATCGGGCCGAGGGTCGTTCAACCAGTGTTGTCTCGTGTCTCGTGCGGCGTGTCGTCCCGTTCTCGTCGTCGTGAACGTGCTGTACTTGTGATCGTTAGCTTAGGTTTTTCCTTCCGTCGCTTCGAATCCTAGGGCGATCCCCTTTCCACCGTGTACGCGCTCTCCACCCCGCCGCCATATTGGCTGTGGACCCCAGCGTCGACGTTCCCAGATAACGTTGAAAAATTAAAAAAAAAAAGAATAAAAAAGAAAAAGGAACAAGAGAGACTGGTCAAAGTCAATCCGTGATCCCTGTAATTAGCTCCCGAGATTCAGCGAACTAGATGGAAAGGTGGAGACAAGTGCATGTGTAGTTACTCGTGGTTGTCGAAAGTGCCGAAGAGGAGGTACTCGGGAGGAATTAACGAGATATATCCAGGGTGTAGATCTCGACGCGTGGTGGATTGGGATTGAGTTTTTGACAAAGGACGAGTGGACGAAACCCGGGCGACTGGATAATCTTGAAGAGAAATCCTGAAACTCGGCTTTCGGGAAGTGCAAAACCCTTTTACGTGAAAACGGATATCAAGTTTGGACAATCTGGAGAAATCCATCTGGAGAGGGAGGACGTTTCCGCGTGGTCCATCGCGTTATCTCGGGATTTCCTCTCCTCCGGCCCTTCGAGCCAGGGTCCTGGTAGAGCTAGAAAACTTCTCCAGAATAGAAAACTCCGGGATATCCGAGATACTCGGATCACAGCGTCCCCCAATTGGCCGGCCGTAGGGGTTGATTGGCTCGTCCAGGGCGGATGGAAATCCCGGAAGGCCATTGCGGGGATATCTTAAATTCAAAGTACGTCCAACCTGCGGTGCTCGTGTTCGTGAAGGTGTGGTCTCGTGATCGGGCCTCAGTGTGTGTAGTGTCGCATTAGATATTCCGCCGCCTGGCCAAATAGTTACCTGCCGAAGTGGAGGCGCCAGCGGAGCGATCGGCCACGAGGAGAGCCCCCCTCGGTGACGTCACTCCTCTCCTCTCGAGGGGGCTGTTTCGTGCCAAAGAAAAGGGACGCCTCTGGTGTGTACATGTATACGTGTCGGCTTGTACCGACATAAAGTGCAATATCCGCGCTGGCCGCTCGAATTTGCATGCATTTTTGCCGCATCGACCCGGACGGGGGGCGCCCTCGGCGCCGGAAATTGCCCGAAAATCGCCGCCGAGGACGCCGCCAAGACGGATCCTCGTCGACCCGTGCCTCCTCCAGGAGTCCGGATGCGTCGCGACGGACACCTTTTCCCCTCACCTGCGCACCGGAGCAACTGGTGTGCCACGCGTCGGCCTGTCCGTGCGTCCTCCTCCGCTGCACACGCGCGCACCGCGTCTCTTCATTCCGCACGCCCGCTGCACTCCACCCTTAGGCCTTTCCCCGTCTTGTCATCGCGTTACGGGTAACGCTATCCCCAGGGTAACGCGACACGACTCTCGTGCCCTCTTCAGGAGACTCGCCTTCCGCTTCCGGTCGAGCCGCAACGCGAATTCCGCGATTCGTCCTCCCTTGCATGCTCCTCCGACAATTAATTCTCGACGAATTACCTCGTTCTTGAATCCTGAGCAAAAGTCTCGCTCTTAAACTTATATTTTCTCCTGAAATTATTTCTACATTCTCGCAATTATGATTTCCGAGGTTCACTTTCATCTCCCTTTATCTGGAACCTAGACTGTTCATTACAAAAAAAAGAAAAAACCGCAACGACTAAGAATAAAGATCTTGCAAATCGCAGGATTCATTTTGCTTCCAATTTCGATCGAATAGTACCGTGAGGGAATAATTATCGAGGCATGCATTTGTTGATTCAAAGAATAATTATTTGACTTGAAGGCGAGTAAATTGGGTGCAATGTTTCTTCATAATTGGGACAACTTATTTGAATGAATAAACTATTTCTTTGGTACAATGAATTTCTTTTTTCTCCGTGTGGTCATGGTATCTTCTCGTTGTATCCAACAATGGTTGTAGGACGTGCAAAGCTTTGATTTTAGATGCTGCGGATTTTTTTTTTTTATTTCGGTGGAATGGTGTGTAGGGTTTGGAAGATTTGGAAAAATGTCTGTTTTTAGGGCGCTGCTTGACAGCGGCTCGCGCGACGGTGGAGGCGCTCAGTGGCCGGCGGACGAGTTGTGATTTCTTGCCTCCGGGTGGGGCGTTAATTTCGTTGATTACCCGGCCAAATAGTAGGGGCTGCCCGAGTTCCGTGTCGTCCGTCAAGCGACCGGCGAAAACAGCGGGGGCGTCGATAAGGTCCAGAGTCGCGGAGCGGGCGCGGGAAACTCGACCGAAAGGGGCGAACGTTTCCCGAGGACTCGTGGGCGCTCCCGGGTGTTCGCCGCGATTTCCCCCGCTACCGGTGGAGGCGGCCCCCGCGAATCTGGCGTGCAAACAGTCGACGGCAGACATGTTGATCCCCGTCTCTTCGTCCCTCTCGTCCGCCGGGAATGGGGACGGCGCCATTAAACTTTTCGTCGGCCAGATCCCCCGGCATCTCGAGGAGGACGCCCTGAGGCCGATGTTCGAGGAGTTCGGCAAGATCTACGAGTTCACCGTCCTCAAGGACAAGTACACCGGCATGCACAAGGGTGAGTCGGGACTGAAGGTTCCTTTTCACGATCACCGGATAATTCCCCTCGTAAAACGCGTTACTTATCACTATGACATTAAGGCGATGCGAAACTGGCGTCAGAGGTCTCATATTTGAAACTCCTCCTAGCTGGGTGTACCAAATCGTTTCAAACTCCATCATGTGGTCGTGAAGGCCCTAGGAAAGCTTTCTAATCCCCATGAGATTTCAAATATTCTTCAAAATTCATAAAAAAAAAAAAAAACTGAAATTTCACGAGGCTCAAGACCTTCCTTACAGCCTCCACATTTACGCGGTAAAGTTTGAAACGAATGGTTGAGGATAATTCCCCTCGTAAAACGCGTTACTTCTCATTATATCATTAAGGTGATGCGAATGTGGCGTCAGAGGTCACATATATGAAACTCCTCCTAGCTGGGTGTACCAAATCGTTTCAGACTCCATCACGTGGACGTGAAGGCCCTAGGAAAGGTTCCAACCCCTATGAGATTTCAAATATTCTTCAAAATTCATAAAAAAAAAAAAAAACTGAAATTTCACGACGCTCAAGACCTTTCTTACAGCCTCCACATTTACGCGGTAAAGTTTGAAACGAGTGGATGCCACTCGGTCCTAGAAAAATATTCCGGGCGATCGCGGAGTCCACTTTAATCCCACCTTAAGCCTAATTTTCTTCCGCAAGTTTAAAAGAGAACTGTTCAAACGCGCGGGAATGTTTAACGAGGTTCGTTACTAAAAAACGGAAACTGTTGATGGATCTCGAGGTGTACCCATGAAGAGAGCCCCTTAGTGGTGGCAACACTGAAAAAATGTTTAACAAGGTTTCTTACATTAGAAACTAGAAACTGTTATGGACCCGAGAAGAGTCGTATCTTCATCCCGAAGGAGGCGATAGTCGAAGTTGGGTAAAGGGTTGCGCGGATAACAGGAGATAGCGCCCCTTCGCGGGGGGTAACGCGTGCGCGCGCGCCGCCCGGGGGTGGCGGCGGTGCTCACGCGACTCGGAGATTAATCAGGATTTATTCTTTTGTCCCCGGGTAAGCCGGTGAAACAATAAATTTGGCGGGCATTCACGTCGATCGCCGGGAGAGGATGAGCCGACGTCGACGATCGACGGGCTTTGTTGGCCGGCCGAGGGACCAGCCCCGATACAATGGCACCCCCTCGCTCGCGGACGTTCCGGCCCGTTTCCGCCGCGGAAACTTCGCCCGGAAACGGGGACTTTAGCGCCGACGACGCCATTCGCGGACCGGCTGTCCTACCGGCCGAAATATCGCGAGCGTTTCCCAGGACGCGGATATTTCCGCTGGCCCAGTTGCTTATGTGCTCTCGCTTTCTCGGAGGAATCGAATCAAAAAAGTGCGACGAAAATGGCACCGACGATTGAGATCCCTTCCGATCAAAATTTGCCGTTGGGATTTGGGAAAACGTTTTCATCCGAATTTCTCGAAGTACCGTCAAAGTAGGGACGGCTTTTGCACGCATCTTGTCGCTTTCTCGGAGGAATCGAATCCAAAAAGTGCGACGAAAATGGCACCGACGATTGAGATCCCTTCCGATACAAATTTGCTATTGGGATTTGGGAAAACGTTTTCATTCGAATTTCTCGAAGTACCGTCAGAGTAGGTACGGCTTTTGTACGCATCTTATCGATTAACGACATTCGTGGAAACTTCGATTTCTATGTCGGGAATTTTTTAATCCCTCGTTAGGAAGCGGTGTCTTCTATAGCGGGGATTTAGTTTCGACGGAAGGCCATTTCCTCCCTGTTTTTTCCTTTTTTTTTTCCCTCTTCCGGTTTGCGCGTGCATTCGAGGGGTGATATATCTCCGAGCCATTTTTACGGCATATTTTCAGCCGTCTTTTGCCGCGACGTCCTTTATTTTCCCTCTTTCCCGATTTTATGTATGAGTAGGTACATGCATCACTGCTCGGGCAGCTGGAATTGTCTAGATACGTGTGGTAATCATTCACACGGTTTGCCCGTGACAAATTGGGGCCGGACGCTAAACCTCGGTGTATCGAAAAACGCGAAGGAAAAAAGAAAAAAAATATATAGGAAAAACGAAAAAGATAAATAAAACGCGTTGCGGATTAACGCTTTGCCCTCTGTGGGTGGACGCGCGTCCGGCGCCATTTCATTCTTCCGTGTGAAATTCCAGCGTTAATTCCGCGAGATTTGTCCAAGAAACTCCATATCGAACATCGAGATAGACGCACCATTTAAATCCCATGCCACTTCAACTATAAATGATATAAAAAAAATTCTAGTCTCGAGAGATATTAATGATTTCTCACGATTTCTTCACAATGAAATTAAGTGGATGAATGGAAGGATTGAAATTTCGGGGTTCGGAAGTTTTCGTCTCGCCCTTTGAGGATAGACAATCGACATATAACGTCAAGATAGAAATGGCAACTAAACACTGTCATTTCAATCACCGATAATCGAGAAAAAAATTCAGCGTCGAAGAGTCTTAATTATTTCTCAGGATCTCCTCGGAATGAAATTAAGTAAACGGGGTTGTAGGGCAATGTGAATGGACGATTGAAATTTCCCGGCCTCGCGAACAATCTCGAGTCGACTTTTCGGCACAGGGCGGTATCGTGAGTATTTATTAAATATTTTCAGGAAGGGCGAAAACGCACGCGATGCGCTCCTCTGACCGTGACCCGAGAATCGAGGGGAGGGAGACGCCGGGAATGCAGATATTTTACAATAAATATCCGGCCGATAAGCTGCACACGATTCCGCCGGGCCCAGAAGCGCGGGCACACTTTTATTTTCCAGGCAGGCCGAAATTTATGGTTGACGAATGGCCGTTCGGCTTTTTTCTCCCCGGGGAAATAGCTCGTTAATCTTTCGAGTTATTCTCGGGGGGGTTGACGGGGGCGACTTCGCGGGTTTCTCGCGACCATCGCGCCCCGCGAGTCAACAATTTGCGACCCCTTCCGCATCCGCGCCCTTTCCGCACCCTTTCCGCCCCCCTCCCGGCAAACTTGGCGAATTATTCCTGACGTTGGGATCTTTTTACGACGCTTCCTGGAAAATTTCAACCGTCCGGACGCCTGCAATTTACCGGGGGTTGTTTCTTCCCTCCCCCTTTTCTCTCTTTCCATTGCGCGGGAATTTTAAAACTCCGGATGTCTCTTTTCCTAGCCTGTGTGGAATGATTCTTTTTGAGGAGAATCGAGGGGGGATTTGATTTTCCAGGTGGAGTGTAAAATGGCTTTCGGGCTGCCCGAAATCACGCCTTTGGGGTGGTCGAATTTTGGGGCAGGTCGGGGAGAGGGGGGGTTAATTTGTGGTGCCCTTAATTTGACTTAACACGGCCGGGCTGTCGTAAGTTCGGCGAAGCAATGTATCTCCCCGGTGGTCCAGTTGCGAGAGAGGGTGCACGAGTTGTCCGGTGTGTCCGTTAAATAGTTAGACGTGGACCACGGAAGTTAACAACGGGTGACACCCCTTGAGTTTCGCCCTATTCCGCAACCTGGAGGTCCAGGATTCTCCAAATAATCGGGATTGCCGCGATATAACGCCCCCGCGATCCGTAACATCTGTATCGCTTGCCGATGCAATTGAACCGTACATCCATTAAATCCGAGAATACTTCCTGAAAAATGGACAAGAAAAGAAAATTTAACATAAGATAACAGGGATGACCCACTGCAACGTTTCTTCAATGTACGGATATAACTTGTACATGCAAGATGTAGCCCTTGCAATCACCTCGTCAAATATGTGATAAGTTCGGCTACACCGAATACCGTAAAAAATTATGAAGCGCGGTAGAGTTTCGCGCCAAATATATATATAGGCGCGAAACCCTGACCTAGTCATTATATGAGGTGTTAGCCTAGGGTGTCAAAGACAGACAAAATGTCGTTTCCTGGACATTTTCAATGAGAAATTGCAACTTCAACTAGGCCATCGCGATTGGACCGTTTCTCCGCGTTTTTGATCAATGATAATCTAGGGGTGCATTTAGAGTGACTCTCACCCCTTCGCGTAGGCGAGCCAAAGGGCAAGGTATGCGTTAGTGCAATAGCATTCATCTACCGGAATTTTTGCAGGAATTTTAAATACCAACGGCATGAAGTATTCCTTCAAAAAAAAAGGAGGAAGGGATATAGTAAGGGGGAGGTACATTCTGAATTTTCTTCCATGATTTCCCGTGGACCGGGGGACGAGTTCACGAGGGTTGGTCCCGAAATCCGGGGTGGAGGTTCACCGAGTGACTGGGAATCGATAGATCGAAGGGGGCCCGATCGATCGGCGATGGCATCGAGCTCGGTCATTAAAAGACCCCGTTCGAAGCTGGGGGACGCTTTCTCTCTCGGTGCACCCCCGCGTCGGGGGTGGTTTTTTTTTTCCCCGCCAACCCGGAAGGCGGAGACGCCGGGGACGAGTCGGAAACCGACACGGAAGTCTTGCAGTTTCGAAACAGCCCTCCAATTTTAATGAGGCCCGCCTATCCCCCGATTCTGTCCCCGCGTTACGGGGTGGGGGGTGGAGGCGCCTTTGTGTAATTATATTTTGATTCCTCCGAGTTGTGCACTCCGGGCACCCCCGCGTGACGACGGGGCTCGTTGTGAATGCTAATACATCCCTCTTGCTCCGGGGATGCCGGCCCGGCGCTTTTCACCCCTCAGGGTGAACCGGGGGTTCATCTTCTGCCCCTTACCGGGCCCCGCGTTTTCAACCCCCGGATCGAGTTACGATCCAACGTAAATAGCAAACTACCCCGGCGGACTCGCTTTGCATTTACATTATTTCAATTTCCCACTATTGAGCGGTCCTCCGCGTCGCGATCTTGGGGACCAGGACCGATTACCAAAATTTTGGGATTTCGTCCTTAAGGGGGTGTAAAAGTGGCCACTGAGGGGTCAGTCGTTCATACAACCTTTCGCCGAACTGAGCGTACCGAATCGTTTCACCCTTTACAACGTGGATATGGAGGTTATAAGGAAAGTCCCGACACCCAGGGAATTAATTTTTATAAGAAATTTCTTAAATATCCAGGAACAAATTTTGAATCATTGACATGTCATCGGTCTCACGATCTTCCTTGTAGCCTCTATAGTCAAACTGTAAAGTTCGAAACGATTCGGCGAACCACCCCGGCGGACTCGCTTTGCATTTACATTATTTCAATTTCGCACTATTGAGCGGTCCTCCGCGTCGCGATCTGGGGGACCAGGACCGATTACCAAAATTTTGGGATAGCGCCCTTAAGGGGGTGTAAAAGTGGCCTCTGAGGGGTCAGTCGTCCATACAACCTTTCGCCGAACTGAGCGTACCGAATCGTTTCACCCTTTACAACGTGGATATAGAGGCTATAAGGAAGGTCCCGACACCCAGGGAATTAATTTTTATAAACAATTTTTTAAATGTCCAGGAACAAATTTTGAATCATTGACATGTCATCGGTCTCACGATCTTCCTTGTAGCCTCTGTAGTCAAACTGTAAAGTTTGAAACGATTCGGTACCCCCCGGATCGGAGAAAAGTTTAGCAAACGAGACTCTACTTTTACATCCCTTTAATTCGCGAGTAGAGTGGGTTAAGGCAGGATAATTGACAATGCTTCACCGAGAGTTCCTCCCGAGTCAATCTGACGGAAATAACTGGGCAACTGGAGCGCATCGTTTAATTATTGAAAAATTGTTCGATGCTCCGTCGATAGGTGGCCCCCCTCCTCTTCCTCCTTTTCTTTTCCAGGCAATTGATTAATCCAATTAATATCCAACAGGAGTACCGTATCGGGCTTTCCTAAAGTAGGACCTCCGGATATAGGATCCCCGGGGCACCTTGAGCCCCCTCCATGCAAACGGGATTTTAAATCGATCCAAAACGTACACCCGTTCTGCCGAGGCGTATCAATATCTCCTTCGGAGCATCTCGGGTCGGCAGGTCGATCGGGTTTCTTGATACCCGGGTCACCGATTAATTTTTATCCCTCGTTATCAAAGTCCCCTTTACGCGAGTGCCGTCGTTTCCTTCCACCCGGAGGACCCACTTCAACCGGCAAATTTTTCGTTTGCGATCAAATCCCTAGGCCGGGACTTTTCGACATTCTTGGGAATCGATTAACTCCGATCTGGAGATTCATAAGACGTTCTTCGAGTATAAGTTCCCCTGGCGAATTTCATTTCAAAGAATAAATCCACGTTCGCTTTCAATGTCCTCGGTTCAATGAACTCTTCAAGGTATCGAGTGAAATGACCGGCTCGAAGTTACTCCTTTCAATTTTATCGCGTTTCCTCGACCACTTCCATTACTATTTTTTTATATGTATACTATTACATGTATGCACTTGACTGTAATAATTTAACCGAAATATAAAGCACGCGGTAATGAGTCCAAGAATATTTCTTGGTCTCAACAATTATAATTATAAAATAAATCTAGGTGAACGAAGACTCGACAGTCTATTCGCGTGGATGGTCTACAAAACGTGGAATTTTACGGTACACAGCGTACATTTTACAATATGACTAATACATGTATAAAGTAATTGTTGTATTACCCAATTCTGCTTGTCACGGGGTATACATTTATTCTGGTAGGTGTGCAGAGATTATTTCTAGATTTCGCGTCAAATTTTCCCTTGCCAAGGCGTTCTTCGGGTGCAGGTTCGCGTTTAATTCCTGCGAGCGGTTTACCCGGTTTGCGCGTATTTAAGAGCACCCTGCACCCCTAGAGAGGGGAGAGGGTGGATGGAGCATAGGGGAGCCCGGCACACGCGATTACAATGGCACCCCTCGATACGTGGGGTGCACCAGGAGGGTTGTCCGTCGCATATATGCGTGTACGCATGTTATCCCACATTTTTGCTGCGAGACTTTGCCTCCGGGCACCCGGGAGGATCGATCGGTGTCGATTGCGAGCCTGGCCCACCGAGGGCTCCAGGACGGCCTCCTAGGGCTTAGGACGTCGCAGGTGGAGGCGTCCTCCTCCTGTGCTAAAGTGGACAGGTGCCTCCGATATTCAGTCCGAACTTGACCAGATGAAAGGTACGTCTTCCCAGCTCATCGAAGACCTCCATGTCCCTACACTGAGAAAAGAAGAAAAAAAAAAAAATGTATCGAATCGAAGAAATATTTGAATAGTACCGAAGAAGTGTTTTGCTAATTCAAAGATTACTTCCTACGCAGAGAAAAAAAGAAAAAAAAAAAGAGAATTCATCAGATCGATGAAATATTCCTTTGAATGGTACCGAAGATATATTTCGATAATTCAAAGGATAATTATTTTATCCAAGTGAACTGAAATTGTCGAACGCTGCGAAGAAATTTGTTCGAGTTTCAGGTCAAATAATTATTCTATGAATTTACATAATGTTTCTTTAGTAACATTCGAGGAAATAGTTTTTTAGATCGAGGAAATCTCTTTCTCAGGGGATCGCTGTTTATGAAAAGTCCAACATTTACTCTCCGTCTTAGTATATCCATCGCGACTAGTGAAATTTAATATTTCTCGTAAAAGGAATGATTGAAACGTCTGCGAAGGAATTTTCAAAAAAATTGAAATATTATTGCCGGGACCTGCCTTGCAGGCCCCATATCGACATTGTAAAGTCTGAAAAGATTCGGTAGACCTACTCCATCGAAAAGTCTCATAAACGAGGCTTATCATATGCCACTTTCACGTCACCTTAAGTGCGCATTAATCACCAATAAACGTGGACAAAACCTCGGTCCAGTCGTGGCTCCGAGAAGTTAACCGCACACAGATAATTGGGATAAACGTTGGTGAAAAAAAATTAGGAAAAAAAAAAGAAGTAAAAAACCGTGAACCCGTTCAACAGATACACACATAACATTCCGTCCACGTTAATTCCGCGACGTCAGGCAAAACCGACCCAATTTTCCCTGAAGGGGGTAACATGCAATCGATCTTTCGTCGGTGGAGGGTCCAGACGTGGGAGAGGGGTAAGGACGGAAGGTGTCACCTGGGGGGTCCAAATCCCTAGGTGGCATCCTCGGCCTGGTTCGCCTTTCAATGAGACCCCGGGAATTTTTTCCAGTCGGGAGGATCCCCGGGTCGAGATTCGGGCGGCGCGGAAAACGCGAAACGCGGTTAAGAAAAGTATCCGCGACTTGAAGAAGTGGAGCGCGCCGGGTGGAGGGTGGGCTTCGGGGATCGGACAAAAACGCGGGGTGGGGTGAGGGGAGGCGGAGGGACGCGCGAAACTTTTTGCTCGAATCTCTCTCTCCCTCTTTCTCTCTCCCCACTTTTTCCTCCTTCTCTCCGGGGCCGTCGAAAGCCACAGAGCGGCGAGGCTCCTCTTCTCTCGCGGCGACCATTGTGCAGGATGAATCGGTTGTCGGTACCACTGAGAAAGTAATGCGAAGGACCGGGGTTTGTTCGGCGTAAACACTCCGCGGTATGTACACGCGAAAGGAGAGAGCAAGGGAGAGTCGGAGAAGGGTGGGGGGCGGGCGGGGGCCCACGGGCCACACAAGGAGGATTTGCACAAGGGTAGACGCTGGGGAAATAAGGTAATACGTGCGGCTTTGTCTTGATCGGGGGGAGGGCCACTGTACGGTGAAATACGAGGCCGAGCACGGCCTCCCATTATTGCGCGAAGAAGCCGCGGGGGCGCGTCAGCCCGCGATTGCTCTCTCCACTTGCCAAGTTCGCGACCCCCTCCCCCCTCGGAAGGAAAAAATTCCGAGCCGCCGAGCAGACAGAATAGGCCTCCGCAAGGTGGGAAGTAAACTTGATGGCTCCCACTCCCTCCCCCTGAACCGCCGGGACCGGAAGTTAGGGAAGTGCCCTCGGGTGGAGGCGCCCCCTGCCAAGGGGTGGGTTCCGGATTTTGGGGCTCAAAGAGGAGACGCGTGGGGAGTTTCGATGAATTCACCTTTTCTCGAGGTTATGCTTCTTGAATGACGAGGTTGAAGAGAGAGCGCGGACTCGAGTTCCCTTAAATCGGTTCGAAGTGGATAAGTTCGAGGTTAGGGCTCCTTCTCGCATGACCGGGGTGATGTCGTTTAATTTCGCGTACGATTTTCGCCCTTCGAAGGAGTTCGGGGAGCCTTGGGGGGGAAACGCGGGTGTTGTTTCGATGACCATCTTTTTTTCGAGGGCTTTGCTTTTTTCTAATCTTAATGTCGAAAGGTACTCGGATCGCGTGGTCAGAAGTGGACCGAATGATTTTGAGGTTAGGGTCCCTTTCCGCGCGGATGAGGCTATGGTCATTTAATTCCTCGTTTAATCCGCGCCCTTCGGGGCGGTAAATCTCCCGGCGGAAGTGGCGGTCGTTAATGAGGTCCATCGATGGCGATTCGTTTAACGCCGGTCGTTCGATTCGAGCCGGAAGCCCCGTCGGCGAAGTCGGCGTTATCCCTGGTGAAAGTTTGGCGCTGACGGTTCCTCGACAACGTCATAATCGCGGTCGTTTGGCCGAGCCGCTTTCGCGTCACCTATATATCACGACACGCTCCTCCACCCTCGCCTTTATTTAACGGTGGAAGCCGGCTCTCTTTCTCTCCAGGCTTCCACCCCCGGGGGGGGCTCCGGGGTGCACGCTTCCCTCCCCTAATGTCTTAATCTCGGCCGATATGAAGAATTGGACCGGCCCTGCCGGAATTTGCATAGTCGTTACAAGGTCGCCCCTCGTACGGGGGCTGATCGCTTCGACTCCCTTCTTCCTCGGCTCTCGAGCCAAGAAATATCCCACGACGGAACGCCATTAATCCTCCCGGAAATCCTTGAGAATAATTTTAAATAAAATCCCGGGCGAAATTGACCGCCGTCCAGGATTCGCCCGAAATTAACGCGTCGATGTGGAAAGGACGTCACCGGGATATCCATAGTTCATGTAGAAAAGTTCGAGAATTTTCGTCTCCTCGTTGCACCGAGTATTAAGGTGGGACGAAAGGGTTGTTATTACATATATATATCGAGATGTCAAAATATTTCGAAAACTTCTTTCAAGACTGGGTTAACCGAATTATTTGAAACTTCATCACCTGATTATGACCAAGGAAGAACGCGATGCTCAGGAAACTTCATTTTTTAGAGAAACATTTTTTTTTCATTTATCCCAGACTAGAACCAGGAACACCTATTTCTTTTTTAAAAATGAAATTCCATGAGCATTGCATCCTTAGGGCCTCCACAATCGCGCGCTGAAGTTTCAAACGATCCTGTGTACTTTCGTGAACATTTTAATAAATATATTGACATTACATAGAATGGCCCTTTCGTAATTACCGCCGTTATCAAGTGTTGTCGTATTACGGTTGATATAAAAAAAAAGCGTTGTTCCAGGACGGAAAGTGGGATAATGGAGAATATTAATTAACCCTGTTATCGACAATTAATGTGTACTAATACCTGTTCATATCCTGTTGTATTACACTTTATGCAAGAAAAAGGGTTCTGAAATCCTTTATCAAGGAACTCGTTGCGGGATAATAGGGCTATGTTGGGTCTCGATCGATGCGGATTTCCTGAGGCCGATGCGAGGGAAGAATCGAGGTGTCCATCGATCGTTAATAATCGCTCTAGCCATTAGTCAGGAATCCAGGGTGGTATGTATCGGGGGTATGAAGTGGAGGATAGGTCGGGTAGGAAGGGCTCGAGGAGGAAGTAGGGCCCGGTGCAAGGGCGAGCAAGTTGGCCTAGGTCAGGAGGCCCGATAAGGGCTTGCCAGCCGATCCCGTTAACGACTATGTAAATTGACGGGTCTATTTATTCATCGTATCAAGAGTGCCCGGGATGAAGACATCGGCCGGCCAATTTTCGAATTGCGCGCACACCCAATTATGCTAATTCCACGGCGCTCCTTCGACTCGTTATTCCGCGGGGGCCGCGTCCTCGGAGGATCCGCCCACTCGGGGAAGACGGATTAAACGGTCCAGGACGACCCGGGAGGGCTTGTAATTCACGAGAATTATATATATATACATATATACATATATAAATGCCCCCTTAACGCCGGCAATCCTTAAACTTCCGCGAGACGACGAGGATGTACCTTCAGATGTTGGACCCTCTCCCTATAAAAAAGTGGTTGGATGCTGGAGAGGGTTTCTTTTCCTCCAAAAGTGAACGAGGGCGATTTTCTGCGCCTAGGAAGGAAAATTGGTTAACCCAAAGGAATATGAATGACTGGAAAATCCTGCGATTGAATACGACAGATGAATAGTAGATATCCTAAACATAATTCGATCAAGCCAACATAAATTTTTCTTCCCGAGAAATTAATTGTTTTTTGCGATTATACATCATTCGGACAACGGTGTGTATGTTAACGATATATATACATTTCTTTGTGTTGATTAATCTTTTTTTTTTCAATGTATTCTTGATGATTGGACTTGGTTTTTTAGATAAGGGTGGGTTTTGGGGGATACTTTAGAGGGTCTCGAGTATTGCGTCGTTTTTAATCACGCAATCGATATCGTACTTTATGGTAATCCGTCATGCTGAGGTCAGTAGAATATATATATGTATGCGAGTTTGTTCCCTGGTAAGGCCGATGGCGCATGTTCGTCGATTCGGGGTAACTTTTGATAAGAAGGTGTACGTGAACTCGGACATCGATCTGGACGTGTGAATCTCCTCAGGGTGTAGGGTCAGGTCGATTTTAAGTCGCCCAACGAAATTTCTTATGACGCTCGAAATATTTGGCCTGGATTCTGAGACGTCTGAGGATCGATCGCGGTCTCAATCAGGATGTCGTTCGTGTACTCCCAATAGGAACCTGATTTTGACAGGAATCGAGTCTAAGTACCATGTATTTCATCCTTAGGGTTTCTCGTATAACCTTCCATATCGTATGTAAATTCCGAAATTCAAGATCAAGATCAAGATCAAGGGAAGAGGATGGACAGAGTGATCGGGGTGTCACAGCATCCCGGTCCAGCGCGACCCGCAAGGAGTCCGGTCGAGTTCCTCTGGTTCTCGGAGACTCGTCGTCCTGGCCCAAGCTCCAGGACGAGGGGTCGTCCTCGTGGGTCTTTGGTCCTGGGGAGAGCAAGGATAATAATAAGTTCGGGAGACAAACGCGCCCTCCCGGCGACTCGGTTATCTGGATTGGGTTCGAGGAGGGCTCTTTCCGAACTTGAGGACTGCGAGAGGACACAAACACCCCCTTTTCATCAAAGTGGGGTGAGTGGGACTTCCAGGGGGTGGGTCGGGTGGGCGCGGGGCGGGGCGGTTAGGGCCGAGGGGGAGAGAGAGAGTTCTCTCTCGTTCCGAGAGGATGCACGAGAGACTGCTCCAGACCGTGGAGAGCGGAGTGAGGGTGCTGCCTTGGGGTTCATTATTCAGGGCTATTGATTTCCATCCACCCCCTACCACCTATCCGCCCAACGCCATCAGCACCGGGGAGAGGGGAGAACGAGAGAGAGAGAGAGAGAGATTGACGGACGCGCTCCTCTTCTCTCCTCCTCTCTTCTCCCCTGCGTTTCCTCTCGCTCTGCCGCTGCCGCATCAACCTACATACTGACTGACGTGTGCTTAAACCGAATGCCCTACCTACGACAACGACGGCGACGCCGACGTCGCCAGGAAGGGGCGAGACCTCGACGAAGCGCGACAAAACGTCGAATCCTTGATTGCGAGGAATCGTTTCGCTCCATCGAGGTCCAGGACTATGGGTAGTTTAGAGTGTTCTCAAGAATTTCTCAATACTTTCGCCCCACCGGATTGCAAAGCTCTTCTAGATCATTTTCTATCTCCATGGATCATGGTTTAAGTATTAAGACGATGGGTAACTTTAATTATGGGCCGATGGTTTCGACCGCGAGGTCCTTCCAGATAATTTTCTGCCGCCAGGATCCATTGGGTAGCAGGACGATGGGAGAGTACAGCTCGAGGATCCGTCAGATCCGAGCTACAAGGGTTTTGTGGATCATTTTCCATGCAGAGCCCACGAAACGTCAGGATGACGGGCAGGTTTAGTTTTGGATCTCGAAGGCCCCGTCTGCGAGGCTCTTCCGGATAATTTTCCGCCTCCTCTTCGCGTCGCGACCCATATTCCTCGCGCCATGTGGCGGAACCGGCGCGGAAAGTCTGGCCGCTAAATAAATATTTAATAAAGCAATTTCCAAAGACTTTCCCTCTTTTTCGGGGGAACTCGCGCGGTAAACTCGGAACTGGTGCGGCGCATGGCAGGCAGTCGGGCTTCATAAGGCCTTACGTCCTAAGGTCCTGGCGATCCTGCGGATCCCCCAGGTCTTCCGCCTCCCTTCCGGGGCTTCCTTTGGCCGTAGTTGGGCCGAGCTTAGGGGCGAAACTTTCCGCGGAAACTTGTCGACCTCGGATCGCCCGGGGTGATTTCCTCAAGGTACTCCCACCCCCGGAGCTCCCTCTCGAGGATAGCCGTCGTCCCGGAAAACCCGGTTAGGCGAATCCCGAGGATCCTGCCCCCGATTTTCCGGGGGTGGCACGCGGCTATGAATAAATCGGCATTGGCGGCGCCACGAGGTCCTGGCCCGAGGGGTGCGGGTCTCCCGCCACGTCCTGGGTCCTCCAAGACTGAAAGCATCCCCTGGAACTGCCGAAAAATCGACACCCCTCGCCGCAAATCCATGACCTCGCAATGACGGAAAAATTCCCGGATCGGAATTACATTTACATCCTTATATCTGTTTGGGAAGCGAAGAATTAACAAAATAGCCGATGAGTATCCTAGATTAGGATCCAACGGGGGAAGATCGCGGGGGGTCCGGGATCGGCATCTTCGCGAGAGAGACACTTGGACCGGCAGGTGCGGACCAGGTGCGGACTCGGCGGCCGTCGCGACGCGTTCCCTCCCCCCGGCGTCGGCGGCGGGTCTCGCCGGCCGCGCCGCGACGCCGCGGCGTCGGGACGCCTGCGCGCCGCGCGGCTCGCGAGACCACCTCCGCGTGGTGGGCTCGTGACGTCAGCTCGGCGCTCAGTGCGCGGAGAGCGACCGCAGGGTGCACCGTCTCCGTTTCCCATCAGCCTGTGAGGAGAGAACCCGAGGGTTCGCCGGAAACCTCCCCAGGGCCAGGCCCACGCACCGGCAGGTTCGGCTCAGCCCTCCCTCCGTCGGAGTCGCAGTCGCGCGACGTGGCTACGCGCCGGGCCGCGAGGGCGCCGCGAGGCGTCGCGACTGCCGCGACCGCCGCGACGACGGGCACCCTCTTCATGAGGACGCCGGCCGCCCCTGGCGCGCGACCACCCCCGGCCGAGGTCCGGAGCGATCCGACCGCGGACACCTAGCGAGGGCTCCGCGCGTGGCTGCGTTCCGCGAGAGTGCATCCGGACGCGCCGAGGTGCGACCGCGCGTACCGGCGCGACCACGCCGCGGCCCGGACGCCGCTAGGTGCAGGAGTAGTACTCGGAGTACCTGGAGGACCTCGAGCATCGTCGGCCCCCGGCGACTCCGTCCGCTGTGGGGCACCCTCCTGCCGCGCATGCAGAGGCCTGCACTTTGGGCCGCCCGGGCAGTGCCGGCTCGCCGTCAGACCCGGAGTGCAGTGACGGGTCCCGAACCCGGTCACCGTACCCCTTGGGGTACCAAACCCGAATCCAGGATCAGCATCGACCGACGCCTCGCCATCGGGTCGCCTATAGACCGAGTGGGCTCATCGTAGGAGGGAGCAACGTTGGAGGCCCTCGACCGGTGCATCGGGGGTGACCAGGGTAGCTCGGCTCCCCTGACCTACCACCATCGCTCGTTGGCTTTGGTTCCGTGATCTTCATCCAGGGTAGGACGTGAATTCCGCACCTAGGGGATCTTTGACGAGTTTCGTCCGCCACCTCGTGCCATGCGTTCGGACTTGCTGCACGGCGCGTCTCCGCCACCCTGAGGCGTCGCCGACTCTGCCGCGCCGCGGGTGCCCTCGTGTCGCAATGATAGTGATCCGCGTCGAGCTCGGCTCGATCCGGTGCGAGCTCTAGGGCCCACCCTGACCTGCGACGTTTCCTCGTCGGCCCCCGGGATCCGCAGACACGCGGAATCAACCAGACAGCGTGGAGCGCTCGGCGATCGTGTGGCCGCGTGCCGCGGACCTCTACTTCTACCAGCCAGGTACTGCCATGTGCGACCAGTACGCTGACTCGCTACTCGGAGTCAAAGGTGCATAACGATCTACTCGGAACACCCGGCATCCCCTCGCGACCCCCGGCCGGCCCTTCAGTCGTCCCCGTCGACTGTGCGTTGCCGGTGCATCCGGTGCTCGCGAGTACTCGGGGCACTCTGATGAGGATGGGGAATCGAACGCCGATTTTGGTGTCTGCAGAGATCTTGTTGGATGATGAGACTCACTCTTAATGTCCAGGGGTGGAGGGTATAGAGGATGAGGATGGGTAATCAAACGTTGATCTTGGTCTCCTCAACGATCTTCCTAAACGATGAAACGCCCCTCGACGTTGATGGGTCCAGGGTATAGAGGATGAGGAAGAGTAATCCAATGTTAATCTTGGTTTTTTCCAACGATCTTCTTTCTAGATGAAGGAACGCTTCCCCAACGTTGGGGGTTGCCCTATCCTCTCCTTTAAAGAGGATTTAAAGTCACCGGTGACTCGATAAGGATCGATATCCTTATTATCCGTGTCCGATGATCAGGGATGGGCAAAGACGTCCGTCGACGCGTGCTTCCACGAGCTCAGGGAGTCATTAGACAGAGTGGCAATGTAAATCCCCGACCGCGTCGACGGAGTGCTGACGGGGTGGTTTCACCGGGGGTTAATTTGCGATTGTCCGTAAGCGATCGGAAGGATAAGGGGACGGGACTCGGTTGGGGGTCTTGGAGGAGCACCGAATCGTTGGGTTCGAGAGATCTTGCCGGTTGGACGTTGAATACGTGTCTCATTTTTTTTTTTCGGATCCTTTCTTGGTCTTTTGACTGGTCGTTCCTCTGGTAGGAATTTTCAGGTCGACGGCGACACGTGGATCTTGGTCTCCTCGGGTATCCGCCTCTTCGGGGTAGGTGCGCGTCGTCGAAAATTATTGGGAGGGTGGGCGGTGTTATCGGCGCCCTTGTAATCGGCCGGGAGGAAACGAGGGTGGAAATGAGGCGAAAGAGGGAGGACGCGCTACTCTCGCGCTCGAGTAGCGATACGCGAGAACAAATAGAATCGATCTCGGGTAATGCCGGATTCCACCTCAGGTTGAGAGACGCCCGACCGTTCGAGGGTTGTCTACTGTCGATTCTCCTTTGGTGTCGCGCACCCGAGGCTTTTTCACCTCTTCAAGAGACGGTAATGAATCGCGAGCAGGGAGAGAAAGGGATGCGGAGAGGAAAGGGTAAACGCATCACCCTTTCGAGGGATCCACCGCGAAGGATCGACCCAAGAACTAGCCTCGAATCGACTCGTAGATCATCTGATTTCTACAAACCCTCCTCCGTAATAACTTTTCAACCCCCACCGATGCTTTATAAATATTCATTTCCTGAAATTCTGGAATTTCCCCTCTCTCGGTACCCGTAAGAAAGGATCTAGGACGTTGGACTCGATTCCACCTACAACCCTTGTGAATTCCCGGACCACCTCGCTTCTAAAAACTGTTCCCATAATTTCTACCCTTCCTACGTGGGCCAGATAACTTCCTAACAATAGTCTCTCATTTCCTCCCATTTCCCAAAATCCATTTAATACGTCCACATCCCACCAGATCGGGAGGACCCAGTCAGGCCCAGACCCACCCTAGGTACATTGACGATCACGAATGCATCTCATTATGCCCCAGCAATTCGGAATTCTCAGGGAAGGCATTCTTCCGCCACGATACTCCTGGTGGATCCCTCGACAGACCTCATCTGCGTCCAGTTTTCCATATCGGACGCCGAAAGACTACCCCCTTCGTTCTTACTAAAAGAACCTCCTCCCTCAGGAGTCAGGTGGATCCCGGAAAGCAGTCCAGGGTGGAGGGCGGGGGTGGATGGCACGTAGTGGCCCACGGCAGGCTGTGCCAGGAGCGTCTCCATTTCTTCGTTTCCGGGGAAAGATGGAGGGGGGTTCGACAGGAGAGCCGCTTAAACTTTTCGCACTCCATCCCGTTCCTCGGGACTCCATCGGCACACTTCCCGGAGATACTGTTGCCATGGACGATTCGTCGATATCGGCGACCACCCCCTCCCTCCCTCAGGAGATGGCGGGAGCGGCGCGGGGGACGTCCCCCCGGAAACCCGAGACCCTTCGTGCGAGGCCCGGCGTCGGAAATCGGCGGCGATTCCAGGCTAGACGACCAGCCGAGATAATCGACCGGGATCGGATCCCGAGGGAGCAGGCTCGGCCTCTCGGTTTCGGACGGCCTCCTTAGTATTCGGGCCGCGTCGGGCTACGCGATGTTGGTAAAGAGTCGCACTTGTTGGCGTCCTGGGACACGGGTGGCGGCCGCCGGGACGCCCGGGACGCCAGCCACCGGGAGGCGGGCCGGACGGTCTCGAGGGAGATCTCTGGACCGCAGCCCTAAATCAGGTTTCGCTCCTCCTGGTGTACCCTCGTGCCCTCTCGCTCCTGTCTGCCAACCCCTTCGCCTATTTTTTTCCCGACTACGGCTCGGGACTCTCCAGGAATTGGAAAACCAACACCGACATGGCGAGCGATCCCTGATCGTCCCGAAATCTGAAACGAAAAAAAAATACGGGTGGAAGTGACGCTTTTTTAGGGGATGCTCCACCCCTTGAAGATTCATATTCCACGTTCAATCGTGGGTCGGTATAGCAAATTGGTCCACTTTGCGACCTTATCACCGTGCTATCAGATGGGCAGGTTTACTTTCGCACTCTCCGGGAACTTGAAACGCGCCTATATTAGGCTGATCCGTAAGTTTGAAAATATTAAACTTTATTCCTTTATTATTTTTCTTTTTTTATTGCAAACGAGGACCGAGAAACTCCTTGGACGTTGGGAAGAAGGGTTGAACTTCTAAGGGGGCCGCGTCATTGTTTGATACCGTTGAATACTTCTTTATCAGGATGAGTTAGACATGGCCATACTTCTTGAAATACATTCTCTAAAAAGTGGAGGCGCAACGGCTCGGACTCGAGGCCGCCCCGAAATGTGCATATATACGTATATATAAATGTTCATGTACAAAGCGCCGCCCGCACGTACCGAGCGCGGCCTTTGTACCATTACGGCGAACATTACAGAAAGAGATACTCTCGCCGCGACCCGCGGCCATAAACATAGATCAAGCCCGACAATGGCGCGCCGGTAAACGTATTGACATTTTATAGTTCCTATCGTTGACTGCTCGCCGGCGGAGGGGCGTTACTCAAACCGCGAAAATATCGGACACGCCGAGAAACGGAATGCTCGATTCGACTTCCGGGAGTAACGACGGAATGCTAATGTCCCGTGCGGTTCAGGGAGTTCCTCGGGACGGGAAGGGAGCCGAGGAAGAAATCGCTACGTCCCCGCCGTGGACGCAGACATCGAGCGGAAAACGCTTACGCGAGCTCGTCAACGATTTCCCTTTCCTCGTAAAATTGTCAAATAAATCATTAGAATCGTTTTCTTTTTCTATTTTTTTTTCAACGCCGATTTCGCGTATTTGCGTCGTTAGCGAACGCCGTTCGATCGGCCCTTCGACCCGGTGGGTGGGAAGCGTCGCGACGCTCGCTTTTGCGGGAGCTTCCTTCCGCTTTGTCGGTAGGAGGAAGCTAATGGATGAGAATTACTCGTCGGCGTCGCCTCGGGAGGTTAGGACGTCGCGATCTCGCGATTTAGCACCCTCCGGAGGAGCGTCTTCCGAGAGCGGTCCCGGGCGGCGTCGCGACGCCCCCCGCCGGAGTGTCGACCCTGCCGGCTTCTTTCCACTTGTTGACTAACGTCACGGCGCCGGAACGAGAAGTGGCCGACGCGATAAATCCCACAATTGTTCTCCGCCCTCGATACTTCACTTGGTCTTTAATTATCTACCTACGTGATTAATAATCATCCCCATGGCACAAGTACTCGTCGAAAGATTACTAAAAATCCAACCTACACATGATAATAATTAACAACGTCTCCATAGTACACGGACTGGTCGAAAGGCTGCATTAAAAATTAAATCCACGCATGATATGATCATATGTGCCCATAATTATGAAAGTGGTCTAAGTCAAAATAAAAAAAAAAATGAGTTTATCAGTTATTTCACGCCATATTATTTCAAACGAAATTAATTCAATGTAATTTCGAAACAAAAAATATATGACTACTTTCATAATTATGGGCACATATTCTATCTAGTATACCGGAAGGAGACTCTTATTATACCTCGGCGGTTACAAGGGTATTTCATTCCGTTTCATATTGTTTCATTCACCGGAATTCAACTCAACGTACATGCTTTATTAATATACGAGCTTATTGAAAATGTCCCCGATAAAATGAACTTAATAAAATGAATTCTCTGGGACCTGATTCTGGAGTTCATTCGATCGACTTTCGCAACGGAAATCGACAGTTCCGTATACGACTTTAAAACGTTGACGAATAATGCGACTTTGCAACAATGCAAGATTTTCATTCGAATCTATTCGTATACGGGAAAAAATCCGTATAAATTTGAGAATTCGATCCCTGGTCGATATGGACATCCGCAGACGTCTGATTTTAATTTGAGCCGTCGTCGGACGGGTTGTTTTGTTAGTAATTACTGAAGTGTCATTGAAACGCGTGAAATTCGGTTTAGAAAATTGTAGGATAAGGAATTAGGGTGGAGGTAATCTTCAGACGACGTTTTCGTAAGTCCAGTTTCATTTTATTCTTGACCGGGCAACATGGCGCGCTGGAAAGTGACGCGTCGCGTGAAAGAAACGTCTCCGAAAGACGTTTAATGACGCCGGTTTGTCGCTAGTCGCGGTCCTTTGGCGTCGTTTGTCGGGGGTGGTTTTCCGTGCCTGGCTCGGGGGTGAGTCCGGGGGTGGCGCTTTCGCGGCCTCCCCCAGACGCGAGCTCGAGCTCTCGCGCTCACATCAAAAGCAATTTATACGATTATGTGCGCGGCGCCTTCAATGCGCCTTAATCAAATAAGCGCGGCCCCACGTTGGGGTGGGACGGCGGGGGTTGAAAATCCGTCATTTTCCTCGGTAAAGTGGAGACCAAAACGGGGAATTAGACGGGGAACGAGACGCAGGCCTCTACGAGTCTTCGCCGAAGCCCTCGTATCCGGGGGTGGCCCCCTTAGGTTGACGTCGGGGGGTGGAAACCACCTTCCCGGGGCAGAAGCGAATCTCCCTTAACTACGGAGCGGCGGGAAAATGTTTTGGAACGGCACGTCGCCGGAATAGGCGGTGGAAACCGTGCCAAAATCTCAAGAGGAACGCCTCGGCCCATCCCCTTGGATCCTCACCCCCGGCCTCCACCCCCGTTTTGTTATGTTAATTGTTTCAAACTCGGGGCATCATCGCTGCGTTTATTTTCCATTCCGTCGACGGTGGCGCCCCTGGCAGTCCTTTGCGCACCCTCCATGCGCATCTGCGCGCGCCGCTTCTGCTTCTAGGGTTGCCTAGTCGTGACGGGCCCTATGGGGGCGTCGCTAGGGTTGCTTCCGTGACGTCACCAGGGGCTTTGCGCGCGGCCGGAAGGGTGAAATGGCCCGTAGAGATGGAATTAAATTTCGGACCGTGCGGTGTATTTATTGGCTCGTCCATTAGACCCATGCTTGCACGTAGGTCCGGTAATGCGGAAACGCCATTACTGGGAGTTTCGTTCCTAATAAAAATGTCGGAAGTGGCGATTTCCTCCCCCCTCCTATATTGCCCACCCTTAAAGTGGTTGGTGAGGACTCGTTCACCTGGATGGCCTCTTTTGGGGTTTCCCATGCCCTGAGAAGAAAAATTCATTGAATTAAGGAAATATTTTCTTCATTCAAGGAACTTTACTCAAATAAAGTCCAAATAAATTGTCACGATTCCGGAGAAACGTCGCATCCAATTTATTCGAGTTCATTTGAGTGAAATCATTATTCTTTGGAATATGAAATTATTTCTTCGGGACGATTCAAAGAAAAAATTCCACAGGTTCAATGGGAATTCTTTTCTGAGTGTAGGAAATCTTTAACCGAGGAAAAGTCGGACCTTCCCCGTTAACCTCGGCTGACCACCCTTAGAACCGTCTTCTGCGCCCTTCCGGCCACCTTTAAGCCTCCCCTTTGCTCGGAGCCGGTCTCATTCCTTATACGTGGTAGGGCATTTCGCCCCCCCGGAAGTGCGGGGAGGAAGTGCCAACCCCCCGAAGTGTCCTACCGCGTCTGCGGTAAAGTGGGAGACAAAAATCGGAAGGACGTTTTTGGTAAAAACGGTCCCGAGGTCCTTTGGAGAGGATTTCGCGAATCCCCGAGAGGGTCCTCCGCCCTGTCTGCATCCCCTTCTTCGTGGCCTTTCTTCCCCCTCGTCGAGCTTCCAGGGCCTCGCGCCCTTGGTACCGCTCCGCTTCCGGTGCCGCACCCCCCGCGACGGAACTTGTATTACAGTTTTAATTAAACAGAAAATTATAGCGTTTCATACATTCTCGATGCGCCCCGGGGCTCGGGAGGGTGTACCGACGTATTCAAAATACATAGGCGCTCCGCGGCCCCTGTCTTCCCTATTTCGAACATATCGTACACAGCCCCGAGCTCGTAACACATATCCTCCACCCCCCCGCCCCATTCTCCGGGGCGATCCTCCCCCATCACCGGAACTTCCAGCCGTGAACTTTTTAATGCCTCCGCAAGCTTCGGTCCGCTATGTTTCTCCCACGGCTCATTTTTAATTGCGCTCGAAATTTACACCCTTTCACCCCGGGGAACGCTCGCCGATATTTAGAGCACCCCCCTCGCCCCACGGAGGGACGTGATTTATCCCCCGGCTCGTTATTTATGACGGCTCGACGGAACGTTTATTCGACCTAGCGCAGTTTCGACGAGTCGAGACTCCTGCCCGAGTGCTCGTCCTAGGGCTAACGATTATAAGGCTACAGGGGTAATCCGAACTCTGGTAATTCGTTCGTAAGGTCCTCGCGAGTCGATCACATTACTCGGCGGAAAGGCACCAATGGTGATAGGGATACCTAAGAACATAGGGCCCTATTCTCCGGAAACTGTGGATTTTTATGAACCTCTGGTCGACTAGCAATTTATATCTTGAATGGTGGGAATTTACGTCGTCACCTTTCTACGTTTGTATGGTCGTGGGACGATGTACAGGGGATACTTTGTAGGGTCGCTTGAAAGGGGTACTACCAGTTCCGGTAGGGCTGATATTTCGAGGGGAGGTAACGAAGGAAACGGCGGAACTTCGTAAAGGATCAGTCGGGCCCGACGTCAGTGAACTCTGAGCATTGGGGTTGCAACCCCTTTCCCCTTTAAGCGGGCGGTCTTTTCTGGTCAATATGGCCGACTCTCGTATCGGTCGGAGCCTCTCGGGCGAAATTGTACTTTAATTTGAAAGCCTCGGCCACCGCTCGGACACGGGATAAGGCTCGTCGGGATTCTGTCGGTCTCGGAGAGGCCGAGGGTGGGCCAAAGTTAGACGCGGCCGAGTGTCGGCGACGCCTTTGGGTTTCGTTCTAAGGGTCGACCGCAGGATCTCGGTTGGCTATCTTGGTTGGCCGAGGTCGGCCACCCCCGCGAGTCGGGGGTGCATCTGCAGCTGCCCGTGGTGGACCTCCGTTGCAGAGAGAAGTCGGAAATGTCAGCCAGCCGGGTAGTCCTAGCCCTAGCTGTTCGTGTCAGTCGTTATGGTACTTTCAACGGGGAAACTATAACAGCTGACGGTCCCTAGGAACCCTGTAGCTAGCCCTAGCTAAGCTGCTCGCTTCGATCATCATTCTTAGCCAGCATGTAACAACCGGTGGTTTTGATGGTACCCCTAGGTAGGGGTACCGAGTTAACCCTATGGTACCCCTAGGTAGGGGTACCGAGTTAACCCTATGGTACCCCTAGCTAGGGGTACCGAGTTAACCCTATGGTACCCCTAGCTAGGGGTACCGAGTTAACCCTATGGTACCCCTAGATTCGTCTGGATTGACGTCTAGGATCCGTTTCGAGCGTCCCGGGTCTACAACGAGCGTCATTTGAAACGCGCATTTATTCCTGGCGAGCTATCGAATCTCGGACAACACTGCCGTACAACAGGGAGTGACGATCGGTGGAGGTGTGACCGGCTATCGAGCGCGTTCAATAGGATTGATCGGTCAGCCAGGGTCGGCCAGCGGATTATATCATTGAATCAATGTTACTATCAGGATTCAGGCCGTCGGAATTTGTAGGGTCTCTATTGTTTCCTGGTATTGCTGGGTGCCGTAAGTGTATCGCGCCGACGAGATTAACGTTGATGCTCCCTTGATCACGGCGATACAGGTTCAGGACTTACGCGCCCCTACCTAGGATTCCTGGAACGCAAAGTCCGAGCTGGTTTCTGCTTCAATTACCGTCGCGTCACCATAAATGCAAGAACGTCTGGATATGGAGCATCGGTCATATCGGTTAACGAACATGATTTAAAGCACCTGCCATCTTGGACCGGAAGATCGAGCGAATTATCGGGTGTTTTTGACGGTCGATTACGAGTTTCATCCCAGTATCGTCCACCACGATTTTGGTTGGTTTCGTTTCCGTAGCTAGGTACCTAAACGGGTTATGGATAGGGTTATGGATATGGTTATGGATATGGTTATGGATAGGGTTATGGATATGGTTATGGATAGGGTTATTGATAGGGTTATGGATAGGGTTCCCCGTCGTCAGATGACGACGAGGTAGGGTTACGCGTTGGTCGGTAGGGTTCGCAGGGTGCGGTATATCTCTGGTCTCGGTTCAATAGGATGGACCGGGGAACAAAGGGACCGTCGGGCAAAATAATGCCAACATTCAGGGAGCAGAGACTACCGCGAAAGAGATACGGGGATGTGTGTGCCGGGGCGAGAGACCAGCGGATTTATAGGCGGCCCCGTGTACGTGGGAAATGAGGAAGAGTGCGCGCGCGAGCGCGCGGGGTAGCGCCTACCAAGAGCAGAAACAATGGAGGAAATAAAATAAAGCTTAGGGTGGAGGCGCGGCCGCGGAGGAGGGGACTTTTATTTAAGACAAAGAGCGAGTTATAGGGCCGCGTCGACGGTCCGACAGAGGAGAGGAAAACGGGCAACCGAATCGCCTCCCTTCTTTTTTTTTTGCTTCCTCGCGGCCTTCACCACCCCCTATGGCGCGCGTCGACGAGTTCTCGAAAGCTCGATCTTCCTCTTCATCTCTTCTTTTTTCCCCGCCTACACCGCACTTTCAGCATCTCCCCTCCACCTCGCTGATATCGGGTGTACCTTGAAAATGAATCATTAGGGGAGGGTTTCCTGCCTATGGGGTCTCAGTTTTCTTGGGGCCTTTGGGGAACGCGTTGAACGCTTCGGGTTATCAGCGGCCATCTTGGAAAAGCATCCCCTGAGAGTCAGCCGAAGAGTTCTTCTTCTAGAGGGGGGGAACGGGACCAAGGACTGACCTACTCCACCAATTTGGAAAAGCGCCGTGTCACCTTCTGCAGGGGAATCCGCCCCCAAGCCGGGCAGCGTCTTCCGCCCACCCTGGCGGGTGCTCCGGGATTTATGAGTGGCCGGTTACGCCGCTCTTCTGGTTCCTCCCCGGGGTCGTCGCGGCGTTATTTATCCAGTCGCGAGGGAATCGGCGCCCGGATATGACGGGTCGCCGTTCAGTAACGGAGGGTTTGGTTGGCTCGATCGGGTGTTCCTGGTGGGCGGGACCCGGGGCCAGGTGGGCGGAAAAAGGGAAGCGTCGAGGGAAAGCCGGCCGTTGACCCCCGTCGCCCATAAGTCCGGCCACCCTTCCGCGCCGTCACCACCGTAACCACCCCGGAGTCCAATCAATCCGCCACCCCCGGCCGACGCGCCGATCTTGTCGGACGTCCGCCCGGGTGGAGGCCGCCACCGCGAGCCGCGGTTTCGCCATGGCGTCCGGCCAGACCTCGTGACTTCATACTTACGGCCTCGGGGAAGCGCGCGGACTCGAGCGGGTCGTCCGCCCGGAAATTGAAGTGGAACAATGCATTACGGACGGAGACTTCACTCCGCCCGGGTACAAAAATGACTCCCCGGTCCGTTGGACCCAGGCTCGCGTAAACCAGCCCCTGTCGAACTTTCGGAAGTCTCTCGACCCGCCGCCAAACGTTTCTCTCGATTTTTCACGAATTTCGGAAAACTCGGCGCGCCTTTTCGTTCGCCCCCTCCCCCGGAAGTCTTCGTTATTAAAGTACTTTATGTCTGTAAGCGAAAACCAATCTTGCTGGGGATAAGTCCCTTCAATTGGGCCATTGACCATCTCCTTGGACTTTCAAGGTTAACAAAATTGTCAGCGAAAAGTGGGTGAACCCCTCCACCCTCGCTCTTAAAGCCTCTACCCTTCGTAGCTAGCCCTAGACCCTCCTCGTTCGCGTCAGGGGTAAGATTCTTCGGATGGGCCATCGAACGTCTCCTTGAACCTTCACCTAGAACTCGAAACTCCCCTCCGATCGTCCCACCCTCGCTACATGACAAAGACCCTTCCGAGAAGAACCCCCGGGTGAACGCGAAGAGGGGGCGAAGTTCACCCGGGCGAGTCTGGGGGGGATGAAGGTTCCGATCGATCACCGAACCCGGGCACGTTCCCTCGAACCTTGACCCGGAACCCCAAATCCCGAACGATGGGACCCCCCAAAGCCCCCCGAAGACCGAAGTCTCCCACCTTACCATCTCGTGGTGGTTTCTGCAGTCCCCCGGAACCGCAGGGGGTGGTTCCGGGGTTCTCGGCCCCCTATCGGCAGACGGGGGCGACATTAACGCAAACGGAACAAGAAGCGGCCCGCCAAGATCAACAGCATTCATATTGAACGAGGCGAAAGTCCTGAATATTCATGCCACCTTGTAGAGGGGTTCGCGGGGGGTATTGGGTCTGTTCTCGGTGACGGAAAGGCAAAACGCGCCTTAATGTCCCGGCGATGTGAGCAAAACGCGATTCCAGGATCCCCGGCCGGCGAAACGCGTGCGCCCCCCCCCGTCCCCCAGGGGGTCGCCAACATGGCCGGACGTCCGCGTTGCGGTACAAAGGGGGCCACGGCCGAGCGGCGAAATTATCTATTGATTTTGAATGGGTGGCCACCATGGCGGATTAGACCGACCAGCAGGTTGCGGTGATTGAGGCTATGTCTGGCCTTCTGCCCCGACCGGCCACCAGCTTTATCATGGCCGCCCCCACCCCGTTGGCGTGAAACACGTGTAATCAGCCGCCGATCGGCCGGGTACGGTGTACCCCCCCTCGGGGGGGTGGGAGCCCTCGCATATCGCTGCACCAGGTCCCGCCACGAAAGGGGTGACCCTACTCGGGGGACGGAGGCCCCTGTACCGCAAGACCATGAAATGGGGGGGCGTTCCTCCGGGTACCTAAATTCCTCCATTCAATGACGTTAGAGGGGTGGAAATCTTAGAAATTAATTAATTTCACCGTTGAAGAAGACCGGAGGGAATTCGTTTAGCCGGGGAAGAAGACTGACATCCTCAATTTCAGGTCGTGATAATTTTGGAGTAACTTCCAGGGGGGCGTCCGCGGTTCCAAGAGAGGAGGTCCCGGCCGCCGCCATTTTGGAGAACCAATCTCGGCCCGGCGACCCAAATCGGTCGATTTATCGGGGAAGTTAAAGGACTTCGGCGACCCGGCCCTGCCGGGGGCGAACGCCCCCGGCGCGGAGAGTGGCTCTAATTAAAAGACCATAAAGAGCGGAGCCAGGGCCAGGAGAAACGGCGGCCTCACGTGCCCGGGCGGAAAGTGTCGGTGTGGAGTGTCTGGGAAAGCACAACCGCTCCTTTCATGTTCGCCCGTCGGTGTAACGGCCACCCCCGGTCCACCCCCGGGGGCCGGGGGTGGACCGGCCCGGCTGGATTCTCGCAACGGGCCTCGCCTCGCTCCCTAATTATTTCTACCTCGGTTTGCGAGCAATGGCTATATAACGGGATTCCATTGTTTAACTGTTAATTTTTGCGCCGCGCACGGCTTTCCCCGGGCACGCGAGCCCCTCTGCCCCCCGGTCGACCCCGCGCCCCCTGTAATTATTCGGGCTTCCGCCCCTCTCGGCAGGGCACCCTATCGTCGCCCTCCACGCGGACGGACGTCCTTTCGCGATATTTCCCTTCGAAGAGGGAAACTCCTCCGTCGTGGCTCTGTCGAGGCAGCCCTGGATCGCCGCACTGCGGCGCTTCGCTCTCTCTTCGTCTCCCCTGCCTTCCTCTAGCCGCCCCCCTCGCCGCCCTCTCGCAGCGGTCTGCCTGCTCTAGGTACCTCGTGTACCCATCTGGTACCGGTACACCGCTGTGGGTCCGCATGGAACACGCGTGACCGCGCCTCGTTACGCGCTACCTAGGCCGATGCTTCGGCCTCGGGTGCTGATCAAACCCCCACCGTCTTTTCCTTCCCCGGTGGGGCTGCCTTGATCGACTTTGCGGCTTCTGGACTGGCTAAGGCACCTTAATAATCACCGTTGGGTGCCCTAATTCGGATATGATGATGCCCGACGTCGGTGGTTGCGCGGTATTACGCATCTGTTCCTGGTCCGATGGTTCAGTTTCGTGTGTTGATTGAACCCCCATCGCCTTTTCCCTCCTCGATAGGACTACCTTGATCGACTTTCAGGTTTCTGTACTAAGTCGCCTTAATAAGCACCTTTGGGTGCCCTGATTCAGATATGATAATGTGGTATGCGAGTGGTGAGTGGCCGTGCGGTATTACGCATCTGTTCCTGGTCCGATGGTTCAGTTTCGTGTGTTGATTGAACTCACATCGCCTTTTCCCTCCTCGATAGGACTACCTTGATCGACTTTCCGGTTTCTGTACTAAGTCGCCTTAATAAGCACCTTTGGGTGCCCTGATTTAGATATGACGATGTGGTATGTGAGTGGTGACTGGCCGTGCGGTATTACGCATCGGTTCCTGGTCCGATGGTTCAGTTTCGTGTGTTGATTGAACTCACATCGCCTTTTCCCTCCTCGATAGGACTACCTTGATCGACTTTCAGGTTTCTGTACTAAGTCGCCTTAATAAGTACCTTTGGGTGCCCTGATTCAGATATGACGATGTGGTATGCGAGTGGTGAGTGGCCGTGCGGTATTACGCATCGGTTTCTGGTGTATACGTTCTAGTTTCGTGTGCTGATCAAACTTCCATCGACGGGACTGTCTTGATCGATTTTCCTTGCCGAACTGGCTAAGGTACCTTAACCAGTTAGCTGTTCCGACGTCTTTGAAAAGCGTGATATCATGACGAGTATACTCGTGAAAAACAGCTACCTGGTTAATATCCACCTTTGGGTGCCCTAATCGAGCAGTTTCGGGGGATTGGGTTTAGCGCGAATCGGAGTGGCGTCCTTTCACCATCGGAGGGAAACTCGCGTAAGGTCGATGTCGATACTCCGTCAGCCTTGGAGGCCGGGTCGGATCCTTCCGCTTTAACGAGAGGCGCCGGGGGGAGGTCGTCCGCGTCCCGTGGGGTAGGTTGCCGTTTCCTCCCGGCAACCCTTCCGCAGGGGGAGAGAGCGGGGCGAGGCGTGTTGGTTCGAATAAGGGATGGATCCATAGCCCTCTCGGCCGCTCGTCACGGGACGAGGGAGAGGGCCTAGGAGCTGGTGAGTCTGGCTGCTGGGTTGGCAGGATGGTCGGAAGATTGGTAGCCCTTCTAGTTGGTATTACCTCCGGTACCTTGATACTCTGGCAGTCCAGATGATAGGTCGCAGCCTAGTTGTAGAATTGGTCCCCTCTCTAGTAGATTACTAGTCTGGCGGCATAGATGATGAGTTAGGAACCTAGTTGATAAGCGACAACCCTGCAGCCTGTTCGGTAGGTTGGCAGTTGGTCAGCTAGGCTGCTGGGTTGGCAGGATGGTCGGAAGATTGGTGGCCCTTCTAGTTGGTATTACCTCCGGTAGCTTGATACTCTGGCAGTCCAGATGATAGGTCGCAGCCTAGTTGTAGAATTGGTCCCCTCTCTAGTAGATTACTAGTCTGGCGGCCTAGATGATGAGTTAGGAACCTAGTTGATAAGCGACAACCCTGCAGCCTGTTCAGTAGGTTGGCAGATTCATTGGTAGATTGGCAGTTGGTCAGCTATACCGGTTGGCAGATTCATTGGTGGATTGACAGTTGGTCAGACAGCCTGGTTGGCAGTTGCCAGTCCTGAAATCTAGCAGCCTGGACGTTAGTTTTCCAGCCAGGCCGATAGGCGGCAGCCCGATATCCGGGCACCGAGTTGGCACCCCGTCAGGCTGGCAGCCTTGGCTAGGGGTAGGCCGGCATCCTGCGAAAACGCAGCCTATAGTAGGCCGTGGCTATATTGATCAAGACGAGGCGGGGACGGAGCCTCCTTCGCCTCTATTTCCGTTGTTGCCCCTATTCCTGCCTCGCGCCTCAGGAGAAAGCCGGCTCCTTCGCCTCCTCCTCCGCTCTCGCTCCCGCTTCCGGCTCCGCCCCGAGTCCCTTTCTCTCCTTCTTTCTCCCTCCCCTTCCGGCGTAACCTTCGCTCCGGAGAGCAATCGCCCTGCGGGAATCGTCGGAAGCCGCACCGAGTTCCCTGGATCGACTCATTTTCGGGATCCATCCCCAAGGCGCTTGGCACCGAGTCGGATCGAAATCCTCCACCTTTCGGCCCCGCCACCCCCTGCGTCCACTCGCGGTGCCACCCCTACGGGCGATAGGGGGACGCGAGAACACGAGGACCCCTACGAGGGCCACTCGGGGCAACTTTCCACCCCCTGCGGCCTCTCCGATCTCGGGAATTCTCCCCGAGTGGACCCACCGTCCTAGAGTGGTCCAGTCGGGTGGTATCCCCCGACATCCCTCTTAAAAATAATAAACGAGCCCGAAGAATGTCCACCCCTACAAGAACACACCTATCGACCGCCCCCCAAACTTCCTCCCCCTAATTTACCTAAGAATTTTCCAATTCCTCGAATTTCCAAACCTCGAGCGGAATGGACCGTCCACCCCCCATCGGACCGCACGGGGGTGCGTGACTTTCAATAAGGGGCATAGGGTCCTTCCGGGGGTGGGTTCCCCCCACGTAGAAAGACACGGCTGAGCGAGGAGGAAACCATGTAGAGCGAGTGCTTGGTGCTCGCGGCCGCTTCGGGGATGACGCCGGGGCGAGGGGGTGGGGCGGGGGACGGGGACTATTTTACGCTCAGCTGCTCCGTCGTATCTCATTTTTCCATGAGCTCCCGAGCCGGCTCTCTCGCGCGCCGAGCAACCTCAAGGAGGATCCGCCTTACACCCCCCAACCACCCCCTAACCGAAAGGGGTTGTAACGACGCCTCGCGGTTGTACCGAGATATCTCACCCCCCTCCAGGTTTATCTGGCCATGGTCGACCCATGCTCTGACGAAAAATATCTCCCGACCACGGGGGCAATTATCCCCTCACCATGGGGGGGGGGGACCTTTCTTATCGATTCTGCCAGCCGTCGATATGCGATGAAATAAAGCGTACCCTATGTCGACGTGGAACCACCTTCAGGGTTGAACTCCGAGACAACCCCTTTTTAGTGCCACCCTCAGGGGCAATCCCCCCCCCCCCCGAAAAAGAAACGAGCAAATGTGAGTTATTCTAGATACTTAAAAATTACTGCGCGGCACGATCGCGCGACGTCTCGACTGATTTAATGCGTGGGGGGGTTGGGGGGTTGAGGGGGGAAATACTCGAGGCGAACCTTATCGATTCGTTCCGTTAACGGCGGGGTGTCCGCAAGCGTTTCCCGCGGAAAGTGAAAGAGGCTCGTAACTCCGCGCTGCGTAATGCCGATTGTTCCGCCGCGGGTGATAAGGCTTATCGGGGCGCGCGGTCGACGCGGCGATAAGGCACTCCTCGGGATGGTTGTTTTTATATCTTTTTTTTTTCGGTTTTTTGTTCCGCCGCGTAGTCGCGCGAGCGATATGGCATCGGTGATAAAGCCCCGCCGGCGGTTCCGCGGGCTCCCGGATCCTGCCCGCACGCGGATCGCGCTAAATGTAGGGAAAGATGAGGGATTGCGGTTTCGGGGGTCCTGGCCGGCCCGCAGTGGCGGCCGGAAAAATTCCGCATTCTATCTTTGCACTCCCCGCGTGCTTGTGCGGAATATCGTGCGAGGACGGGACGACTTGACTCGCCGACGGTCGGACGCGGAATGAGGCTGGGTTCCGAAAATGTCCATAGGGCGCTCCACTCCCTCCCTCCTAGGGGAAAAAAAAAAAACTAGTATTCTCTTCAACGATCGGAAATGTTCACCCTAGACAGGGAATTGTTTGTATAAAATTGATAATTCTCATGGACGGAAAACAGACGTAAAGTAGATAAACTGAGAGATTAGAAAATATATAAATCCACGTAACGTTATTGGAACAATTGCAATTGGTTCAAGTAAAAATCCAGTAATACGCATAATTGCAATTTGTGCGGGTATTGTATTATAATTTGCATTGCCGAATGCGATATCAGAGAAATCTACTGCATTCTATTCTGGCATCGGAATATCTAATCATTGGGTGTGTACATTAATGTCGGCATTTTTATCGGTGATAAAGACGATAGGTTTGACAGAGTAGTTAGATTGTTTGAGGTATCATCTTATCCAATGTCTATGACGGGATCGAGATTTTCGAGTGACGTATGATTGGATCCATATCGCAGAAAGGTCGGCGGGCCAATCGGCGAGTAGCCTTATCAGACGGCGTCGGAAAGGCGCCTTTCGCGGCGCTCGGTGCAATGCCGACATGTCGGCAGTCTCATTTGAATTGGGAATCGGGGCGGGCGCGGGTTGGCGCGACTTCGGGAGCGAGAGGCGCGGTTCCCGCGGGAGTTCCGCCGCGGCCGACCCGCTCCCCTTGGAGCCGCCTTTAATTGGCGTGCACCTGCCGTCGACTTACGCACGGCCAGAGCCTTATTCACCGAAGCGCCGTTCGCTGCGGAGGAAAGGAGCTTGAAAGAAACCGCATCGTTTAGTGGCCCCGCAGCCAGAGCCCTCTCCGCGCCGGTTCCCCCGCAAGCCCGAGGCCTATCCGTACATTTCTACGATCGTTTCTTCGAAAGGATTTCGGTCATGAACTACTAGGATTGAAATTATTCCAAACTTTCTCGAGCTCGATCTGGATTGATTGGGAATTTTAGAGGGTGGAATTAATTTAGCAGCTTTTAGCCACGCCGTTTCCCCCGCAACGTTCGCGGATAAGCACCGACAAGAGGCCTGGCCTTATCCGCATCTTTTCTCCAATTTTTTTCTTCCTCGGAAAATATCTGTATAATAAATGACTACGACGCAGTCTTTTTTTTTTAAACCTCCTTCAAGCTTCAAGTTTATCCACCATTTCTTCTAGGGTGGAGTTAACTTGGCAGGTGTCCTCCGCGGCGTTTCCCCCGAAATGCTCGTGAATAACCCACCGATAAGAGACTTGGACCCGTCCATCTCTTCGATTAATTCCTTGCAAAAGAATCTTCGCTACAGATACGTAGATTCTAATTTCTCTGTAACCCCTTTCAAGGTTCTTCGGGGTCAGGAACTCATTTTGGTTCTCATTCTTCGTCAGAGGAGAAGCGGTCACGCGAGAACTTTCGTCGAGGGGTGAAATTTCGGGTGGGAGGGTAGTTGACCGAGGACGCGGTCGTGCGAGTTATCAGGAGCATCGATAAGACTGAGTCGGGAGGGGGCGGTCCTCCCACCCGCCACCCCCTGCCGACCACGAGAGGGCTGTTGCTTGGCGAGCCGGTGAGGGGTGGCCCGGAGATAGCGAGATAGAAGAAACTCCTTAAGAAGAGTAGTCGGCTCTTCCCCCGACCTAGACAAATGCACTCCGCTCGTCCCCTCTCCCCCCCTTCCGTTCGGTCTTTATCAAATCTCCGCCGTATCGCCGGAGCTCTTCCGCGGACGGGGAGCTACGCGTTATCGCGTTATCGCGGCGCCCCCGCGTCTCCCGACGCCCGTGGACGAAGAACCCGGGGGATGAAACCGGGGGTTGCAGAGATTCCAAAACGAGCTCGACTCCGGTGGGGCCGATCCGAAATAAGGGAGGTTTCGGAAGATCTCGCTACTCCACTTTGAAAATCCGAAAAGGTGCCCGATAAGACGTGGCGCTGTGAACAAAGGATGGTAAATTTCGCGTTTCCACCCCTAAAATCCCGACAGTGTGGTATTTCATCCCCTATAAAGAAAATGACAAGACTGAGGGGTGGTTACGATAAATTAAGGGAGTGCAGTATTTCTTCTGCCTACGCAAAAAAAAAAAAGAAAAGAAAAAAAATGTCATTGAGTCAAAGAAATATTTTGTTCTATCGCACTCAAATCAATTTGGGATGCCATGTTTACTCGGAATTATGACAATTCATTTGAGTTTATCGGAGTCAAGTGATTACTCCTTGAATTGACAAAACGTTTCTTCGGTTCACTGCATTTCTTTTTTTCTTCTTCTTCTCGGTGTAGATCATTGAGGGGTCATTTAAGAATTAGAAAAATACTCTTTCGGGACGACTGAATTTAATCCAAGCCGAAATTAGGAGAGAGGGGGGTGTCTCTCGGTCGGCGATCGGGGGTGCGAATCGGCGTCTCGTCTGTGCAAGGGGTGGCCGCTTTATCTCGCAACTTCTGGCCTGGCTGGGGGGGGTGGAAAGACGAGGCCGAGTTAGACGTCAGTGAGGTATAACTTGAAGAGGAGGAGAAGAACTCCGCTCGACGGAAAATGGAGGTGTCCCGGTGTACGAGAGCGGGACATTACGCCGTTCCACCCCCGCCCCCGCGCTACCCACCGCGAGAACAGCTGCCGTACTTTTAATATTGTTCCGCCGGAGTTAAAATATGAGACCGCGTCTTGAGCCTCGCGGGGGGTGATTCCGAGCCCTCTTGCGCATAATGACGGCATTGAGGGGGGGCGAAAGGGAAAGGACTCCTCCGGGGGTTCCTAAGCCCCCCGGGGTGGATTTAAGACGTCGCGTTCCCGCGAACTTCGGGGGCCACCGTGGGCCGGGGGGGGGGGTAATAAAACTCGGGTTTTAGGGGTCGAACTGCCCTCGCCTTTTTCTCGCGGGATTTTTCCTGAATTTCTTCAACACCCCTCTCGCTGATCAGGTATTGCCAGATCATAAAAGAAAAAGACCTTACCCCACGAGGGTGGATTTCCTTTATCCCCCCCGAAAATAGGATACTAAGTCAAAAATGGCGACAAAGTTCCCATTTCTTTCCTTTTTATCTGGTTGGTTTTTTTATGGCGATTCCAGGGCACCCCGGAGACCATGGGGGTGTCGTTGGGGGTGGGCTTTGAGGTCGGCACGTCGGGGGGTTGCGAAGTCAACTCGTCTTCGGCTCGCATGCGTCACTGTCGGTCAGGTTGGGGATATCGATAGATTACCTTGTTCGTCCAAATCGCTCCGTTCGGTTAACGCGTCCCCCCCCCCCCATCCTCTTCGTCCTCGATGGCGTCGCGACGCGGATTTCGGCCCGCGGATTTGTTTGCCGGCAAAGTTGCGGATTTCGCTCCGAAAGCGGTCCGCGCTTTCCGGCTCTGGAAACCCCACAGCCTCCGAAGGGTTATCACGTCGCGATTGCGCAAAAGGGATGACTTTGTGCCCCACGAAGAAGGGGGTGAATTTTCTCCGGATTAGCCGGAAGCTGTTGCAAGTGGCGAGTTCGAGTAAAACGCTCAGCCCCGGGTGTTTGGGGTGCTTCCCCATAGGCATGGACACTTTATTCTTGGTATTCTGGGAGAAGGGGGTGGTTTTCGATCCAGGGCACGAAAACGGGGTAGACTGACTACGGGGTGGTTCTTTTATTAATGGCGAAGAGTGGGCGATGCACCGTGGTCCGGTTAAAAATCGGGGGTGGCCGATTACTTCCGCCCCCCCGTCAATTAAAACCCGCTCGATGCCTGATTAAGGGTGGCGGAGGCGTCCTCGTCGATTATCAATCTCGCGTCGAGGGGGGGTGCGACGCCGGAGGGGTCGCTAAAAGGGCGACGACGTCGACGTCGTGGCGAGGCCCGATCGATGTGTACGCCTCGCGTCTAAACGGGGGCGTTCGCTCCCGCGCGATCTCCGCCTCGGGCCCCGGGGGGCGCCGGGGGTGGAGGCCGAGGGTCGCGATAAAACGCGCTATGCAAAATATTCCGTGTTTAAGCACAAACGAAATGCAAATGGGGCCGCACTACGCGTCGCAGACGTTTGGCAACACTGTTTGGGTTTCGCCGTGGGGGGGTGGCTGGGGGTGGTCGGGGGGTGGTAGGCTGCGTGGGTCGTTGTACCGCGTCCCGTCCGTCAACACCTCGCCGCCCCCGGGCCGGGCGAAACTATAAAACACACGTGACACCCCTCACGCCACCCGGCCGTACCCCTCCCACCCCCTACCCTCGTGGGACACTCACCCCCGCGACTCATTCGCGACCTCACGGACTGCTCGTTTCTCGCTGAAGGGCAAGCCCTCCCCCCGGCTCGCTAATTTCCGCCACGGGGGGATACTCGCGGACCCCTCGCCCCCGGGGGGCGCGCCACCCCCAGACGTCTAACCTCCTCCAGACGCCCCATGCCGAACTATTTACTCGATTTCCATCCCCCCACTCTCCTTACCGCCACGCGACGCGATCCAGGGACGGCGCATCCGAACTGGGCCGCGCCACCCACCCCTACTCCCCTCCACCCCCGGCGATTCACCACCCACCGGGTGGACCATGGGGGGTCGCGAAGTCCCGAGCTCGGCTCTTTCGTCCTCCCCGAAACTCCGACGTCGATTTCGCGTTTCAACCGTGATTGCACCCCCTCGTCGACGGGGGGGGTTACAGTAAACCGGACTATTTTAATATTTTAAGCCACCCCTCGCGTGTCGCACCTCCACCCTCGCGGGCAGGTAGGCGCATGCGCGCGGACGTGCGTCGCGACGCGACCCGGGCGCATAAACGATGGGCTTATGGTAATGCTCGCGCCCTTGCGGGCCTGAAAGGCGGAGGGGTTGCTCGAGAAAATGGAGGGTGCGTGTTTTGCGCCCGGCGTAAATCCTCGTGTCTCGGCGTATTTGTCGTTTAATTTAGACATTTCCCCTCGTGTCCGCGTGTACACGCCGGGCCGGGCCATCGCGTTCCGCTCATTGCGCAAACGACTCGTTAAGTTCAGCCACCCCTAATTCGTCCTGCGACGTAACGAACGGTCCGCTAGCGCCGTTCGTCTGAATTTCGAGCCCTACCCCCCTTGCCCCCTTGCCGCCCCCTCGACCCCCTAACCCCACCGTGCCCCTGTTTTTTCTTTTCCCGGGATCCTGCGCAAACTACGCTTCGTTTCATCCCCCCGACATCCCTTCTATCTCCCGGACGGACTCCAAGAGTCTCCAAGAGAGAACTTTCAACCCTCAATCCCCGTATAATCACAGGTAAAATGTTTCGCTAGTTATCGAATAAAATTGATATTTTCACGGCGTGGTTATTTCTATTCCTCTTCAAGGCCATGTGTCACGCGGGATTTGTTAAAAGACGATGCTTTGATGTACTTACCATTTCGGGCCAGGGGTCCGACGTTTGGCTCAATATCGCTTGCACGCTCTCAGGAATTTCGCCCATATGTCGATAGGGTCCTAAGGCTGATCGTGATGTTCATGAAATTTCATTTTCGTTTTGTATGTACGGAATAACTCTTTCATATCGCCTTATGAGGGGAGGGCGAATTTCAGAAACATTTGAGAGATTCTCAGGTGGAGGCTGATCTCACTCTCTCTCTCTCTCTCTCTCTCTCTCCCCCTCTCTGGGGGTGGTTCTTTAGTAGTTGGTCGTTTAAGAACACTAGGGGGCGGTCAGAGGGCGGAAGACGAGTGCCAGGTCGAGAGGCGCGGACGTTTCCGGAAGTCCATACGAATCGGGGGTTGAATCGCTCCGGTTGTCGGCGCGGAGGGTGGCGGTACAATCAGGCTTGATGCCAAACAGTTCCAGCCACTCCCAACCGGTCCCACCCGCGGGATTGGTTGGCAATTACAAGATGCGCGATAATCCGCAGACTTGGCAGCGAACGCCACTTGCGTTAACCCACCGAGATTAACACTTACCTACACATAACTCTTGGCTTCGCCGGGCCTCGGCCTCCCCTTTCCTCCCTGCCACCCTCCGAAGTTTCCTCGCCTGCCTGCGGTATTAATAACGCATCTTAGCGAGCGAAGACATTATTCCTGGCTGGCGGAGGGCCCGGGGAAAGGGGTGGGCTACGGGGGAGGACGCCGCATCCTTCGACGCGGCTCGCTCGACACTCTTCCAATCTTCTCTTGTTCCGCGCCGCAAGTGCCTTGGGACTCTGGGAAGAACTTCGCGGGGGGTATATATATATATCGGGTCACCTCGCCTCCGAGATTGCGAGCCCCGGTATATACATATTTAGAATCTGACAAACTGCCTCCCTAACCCGCTCGACACTCCACCCTAAGTGCGCACGTGGAGGGAAAAGAGAAAATGCGGAAAGGGACCACGCGATGGCCTCCGGAAAATTATCCAAGATGGCGGCGCTGAGAAGGTCCTCGCAACGATTACCTATGTCCTTATCGACTGGGTTTGCAATTTTCTCTCGGAGTTTCTCTATATTAATATTTATGAAAGTTTTCTATAAAGAGGTGTATCGAATTATCCGACAGTTCAACACGTGGATTATGGAGGCTCTGAGGCTCTTGTCCAGGATAAATAGAAATTCGTTTTCGAGAATTGACACTTCACGAGCACCGCCTCCATAATCTCGCGATGAAGTTTGATATGACTCGGTGCACCCAATTTGGAGGAATGTTTTATATGTATTTTGACTTTTTGGTATGTATGTATGACACTTTCATAGTACTTGAAATAAATGAGGGGAAGAGGCAGGGGGCTCGAGGAAGTTGTCTTGGAGGTAAATCCTGGGTCGGAAGAGGCGGTAAGAGGGAATGGGAACTCGAAGGGATCGTTTAGCAATCTCTGGTAGGGCGATTCGCATTTGCCGACGTGGCATGGGGTCGTCGAACGAGGTCGGAGGTCCTCGAGGTGGGAATGGAGAACGGGATTGGAGAACGGGATTGGAGAACGCTTGTTCGGAGGCGACAGGAGTCGTTCGATACGCTTCCAATTTTCTTTCGGCCCGCGAGGGAAATGTCTCGGGACCGGAAGGGCTTGTAGGTGGTTGCATGCAAACACGCCACCAAGATGGCGGATTCGCCGTTAAGCGAACCACTCTTCTCCGGTCTCTCCTGTCGCGCACGTAAGGGACCACTTTCGGGGAAGAGGGCGCGTCTCCCCTCGCCTCTCCTGGGGCCGGGAAGGGTTTAAGCGGAAGCGGAGCTAGTTTTTCCGCTTCCTGTGTTTCCAGAGGGAGAACCCACCCGATCTCGTCCGGTCGTTACAATGACTCCCTGGATCGAAACTCTCGAGGACTTTAAGAGGACCTTCCGGCATCAGACTTTGGTCCCTATCTGGAAAAGCGTCACTTCCGGTGCGAGACTTTAGAGACGCGTAATACATTTTTGGGAGTCGGCATTGCCGCGCGATTTGAGATTTTCTTATATTTTAACAAATTTTCAGAATCCCGTCACGTTGTCATGTTTATCGAGACCTTTAAGAGGACTCCAGCTTGCGATTTTTATCATTTCTTTTGCTACCTTCGCTGATAATAGTGTCACTTCCTTTGGGAGACTTTGATGTAATTGGACAACTTTTGGAAGCCGTGTGGTGTTATCGCTTATTTTGCTACAAAAATTTAGTCACTCCTTTTGGGGGGTTTTGATATATTTAAACAATTTCTGGAGCCGCGTGGTATCATCTAGTTTATCAAGACCTTGAAGAAGATTCTAGGTTGCGACTTCGTTTGCTTCCTGTGATAAGAAAATAGTGTCAGAGAGTAGAGATTTTATGATATTTTCAGAAATGTTCAAAGTCCTCTTCAAGAAACACCCACTCGGTTCATGTGCTACTCTTCGGAAGGATTTTTTATCGAAGTTCTTCAGGGGCTCTTCGAGCACACCTGAAGAGGAGGTTTTCTCGTTCTTTCCGTACGAAGCTGTACGAAGCAGGGAATATTTCACGAACGAGCGGACGCAAGAAACCGCCGACGAAGGAAAAAGTGAATTTGGAAGAAGAACCTCCGCGATTCGAACTTCGGTCACGTCGGGCGCTTTTCTGCTCGGCGAACCTCTCTCTTCGGGGTCGCGGGGGGCGCCGAAGAAGAGCGAGTTCTTCCGGTCCCGGCTCAAGTGGGGGCCCCCCTTCCGGAACTGCCGACAGTCCCTATCGGACGCGGGTTTTGCAGGCCGCGTTTGCGGAAGGATTCCGCGGCGGAACTCCGCGTAACTCAGCGCGAGGGAACCGTGCCGGGCTGGCCGGGGATTAGAGTTGCCCCGGCAAAAGTCCCTGAATCTTGCGAGGGTGCCAGACCAGCCCTGGGGTGCACAAGTTGGATTTATGCCGGGGGAGGGTCCCGGAATTACCGGATCGGGGATTTATACACTTTCTTTCGCGTACCCGCGGCGTCGACGCGCGAATTTCCTCGGCATCCTCTTCGGCATCTTCGCCGATTTCATTCCCGCGGTTTTTTCATCGACTTTGAACCCATTTTCCACAAAATCGACATGGTTTATATTTCGTTTAGTCTCCTTATCGTTAGCAGAGTCTTTAATCGTCATCGTTATCAGTCCAGGACCAATATGTTCCACATGTCCGGTTCTCTATATTCTTCCCGATTTTTTCCACCGGCCTTCTTTTCGACTTTGGATGCATTTTCCACAAAATCGACATCGTCCATATTTCGTTTAGTCTCCTTATCGTTAGCAGAGTCTTTAATCGTCATCTTTATCAGTCCAGGACCAATATGTTCTACACGTCCGGTTCTCTATATTCTCCCCGATTTTTTCCACCGACCTTCTTTTCAACTTTGGATGCATTTTCCACAAAATCGACATCGTCCATATTTTGTTTAGTCTCCTTATCGTTAGCAGAGTCTTTGATCATCATCGTTATCAGTCCAGGACCAATATGTTCTATACGTCCGGTTCTCTATATTCTCCCCGATTTTTTCCACCGACCTTCTTTTCGACTTTGGATGCATTTTCCACAAAATCGGCATCCTCCAAATTTCGGTCAGTCCCCTTGGCAGAGTCCTCAGTCATCGGCATCAGTCGGACACAGAACAGCTCCGGATATCCGGACCACCGGATATCCGAGCTCTCGTTTATCGATCCGTGAGGACGAAACCGGACGGCCGGCCAAAGTACCGGCGTAATCCCCGGTCAGCGACATCATCGGTACGGTAACAGACGGGCAGCGGTTAAGGATCTATCCAACCAGAAAGCCAGATAGTGCAGAGGGGCGGAGAACGTGGGGGGTCGCAGCATCCCTGGACCTCGTCCGGGATGTCACTCGACAGCCTCTACGGCCGATCGTGCCACTTGAGAGATCAGCCCACCCCGAAACGTCGATATGGTTATCAATTTACGAACGAACCGGACCTCTGCCAAGCGAAGGGGTGGCCCTCTTGGAAAATGACCAGAATTTGCCTTCCATCCCCATAAAATCACCTTTTATCATCCCTCGCTCTCGATACAAATTTCCCAGAGCAGTTTCCAAGCCTATCACCCAACCCCCAAAATGTGTTATCAAAGAATCTACAACTATCACAGATTTCCTAAACATCATAGCACCCTTCGAAGCTTGATAACAATTTCTCGGGGTGGGTTCTACCCTTCTTTTATTGATTATTCTTGATGGATCGTATACATAAGCGAGGAAAAAATGGGGAGGGGGGCATCGGCGCGTCGTGCGTGATGTCGCGTTTCACCCCCTACGGTCGTGCCGGTCGCGGACTTATCCCTTATCAAAGTTTGCAGCTATCGTAGATTTCCTCCCCCGTGTGGTCCGCCCTGGTGAAGGGTTGGTTGGAGGAGCGACGGGACCAGGGACTCCGTTTCCCACCCCCTGAGTCCCTAAGGTGTGTGCACGCGAGAGCGGGCGGACGCACGCGAGCTCGCGGGGGGTAAACTCCCCCGATCGGCTAAGGGCGACTCATAGGGGGAGGTAAACTCCCCCGGCGCGTTTTCTCTCGTCGCCCCGAGAAGACAGGGGGGGTGCACGCGACGAATGCGTCCCAAAGAACCTCGAGTCTGAAAAGTCTGCGAAAGAAGGGGTACCCACCCCCCAGGGGGAGGGAACTGAATTCGAATGTTCAGACCGGCGGCATATCGGAGAATCCTTTGACATCAGTTCCACTATTTCGGAGGGGGTGTTGAGATGGATTTTTCATATTTTTTTAACCACCTCCTGAGGACCCGAAAGGGGTGGACGCGGTCCTCGTGGGGGATGTGGTTCGGCAAGGGGGGTAAAATTTAATTCCCATATTCAGACGGGCGACAAGTCGGGAAATCCTTTGATATCGGCTCGCTTCGATGGGAGTTCCGTGGACTTTTTCGATTTTTTAACCACCCCCCCATCCTCGGGAGGGGTGGCTGGCGTCGCGTCGGCTAACGGGTGTCTAACGGGGCCGGGAATCCTCGGGTCGACTCGAGGCTCCCGAGGGCGTCGATCGTCGAGGGGCGTCGAAGGGCGTCGAGGAGGAGGCGAAGAGGCGCGTCGCCCCGAGCTCCTCGCGATCAACCCCTAAGCGGACCAATATGCAGCGGGGGTTAGCGCTCGTCCCCGCTGATAGGGCACGGCCGATGCGCTAACGAGATACAGCCATTAAACGTATTTACTTTATGGCCGGCGGGCCTGTCAGGGCCTCGACGGGGGGAAAAATTCAATGGGGCTTCCGGGTGATAGAACACGACTCGCCGCCCCCTAATGTCTCGCCCCTTATACCCCAGGGGGAGGGTTAAGGTCCAGGCGCCGATATCGCCCTTTCTCGATCAGGCGCCCGCGACTCTGCCGAATTTTCCTCGGATTCCAGCCTTAGATTCCAAATTCTCAAAGGGGTAAATTCCCCCCCCCCCCTCCCCAAATCTTTAATTTCACGCAACCCCATCCAGCCCCACCCCTTGCAAGAGGACCCGAAGAAGCTATTATGGCGAGTCGGAAATACGTGGATTTTTGTATACCCTCGTAAGACGGGCAGGGGGTTGGTTGCCCCCCCCGCCCTCCCACTTGGCGGCCATTACTCCTCTCGAAAGGCCCAGCCTGGCGTGCGGGCTTTTCGGATTAATAATGGAGCCGCCTTTTAAGAATATACGATCTCCGACGTCCGTCGTGCGCTTTCCTCCCCCGCACCCCCCCGTCGCACCACCCTACCGGGGTAATCTCGAGCTTAATCCGGCGAACCGCGCGCGGGGGCGAAACGGGGGCGCAGGGGTTGGGGCGTCCTCCTTCGCGGCATGGCACGAGGTTTTAAGTCGCCCAGCCCCTCGCGTGGACTCCCTATTTCTCCCTTCTTCCTGTCTTACAATCTCCCTGTATATGCATTTCTCTGTCTCCCCCAAACCCCAACCCCACCCCCTCCCACCCGAGAAGAATCCAAGAGGCGCTCCACGTTCTTCAAGGTGTACGTAATAATTGCACGCGGCCTCGCCTTCGGATAACGAACGAGGACTCCGTTATTACTTGTGCCCTTTTCGCCACCACATCCGGGGGGGGGGGTTCCCCCCACCCCCGATAATCAGCCAGGAACATCTCCCCGAAATGAAAAATCTTCCGGGTCCGGGAAAAAGAACCCAGGGTACTTGATAATTTACCCTGGAAATTTTCGAAACGTGATTCCCTTCCCCCTCCGTCCTCTGCGGGGGTGAGGTGGGGGGGGGGGGATCACTCGATTCACGGGGATAATCTGAAATTTAATCTCGCGAAACGCACGAGAGAGGGCGAAACTGCCGCGTTCTCGGCGTGGCTCGGGGTTTTAAGTCGAGATATTCTCCTCCCCCCCCAGCAATATCTCTCTCTCTCTCTTCCCCTCTCTTCATTTTCCACCCCCTCGGCTCGCTCTTTCTCTTTCTACCGGCTCGGAAGGAATCCATAGGCCGCCGTCGTTCCTCCCGGTACACGCTCTCCGCGCGACGTAATAATTGCACGGCTCCATCGCCGTCTTCGAATAACGAACGGGGCCTCCGTTATTACACCCCCCCCCCCCNCGCCCCCAACCCCATGAGTGCCTTATATAGGGGGCCCCCCTCGCGTGTGCGCGCGTCTGTAGGTCAGAGCGATTCCGAAGGTTCGATCTTTTAGGTTAACGACTGCCGCCGTTCCTCGTCCCTCTTCCCGCGTTAATCCGCTAAAGGGGGTGGAACTTCTTGAGGGATGTCTCGGTAGTTTCTTACATCGCGGTTCCTTGGTACCGCGTCTTTTTTTATCAGGAAGTCTCGTTATAACCGCGTCTTTTTGTAACGCGGTTTTGTCTTTTTTTTATGGCGCGGACTTTTATACCGCACCCCTCGAGGAAGTTCGACAGGGATCTACGTTAATAAGTGATCCTTATTCCGTGCACATCAGGGTGTCGTACCTGATGACGGCTCGCTTTGAATTTTTTTTATCATTACCTCGAGCGAGGGAAGGCGAAGTATCGATGTAGTTCTTGCGGAAGTTTCTCTCTGGAAAACTATTAATTTTTTTAGTGAAAATTAGGGGGAGGGAGGGGTGTGATGGAATGGGATTATGGGCGGAGAGGATCTTCGAAGCGTTCCTTTGAGTCCAGGGGGTTTCAACCCTTTTGAGGGGTCTTGACGTAAGGGCGAGATTTAGGAACGCGTGCAGGCAATTGTTGACCTAACGTCGGATAGTTTCAGTTGTCAGAGGGTTAAACGAAGATCGGTTTCCTGTTCTTGGGGTTCGGCAACTTGCAGTCCCTTGAAAAAAAAGAGAAAAAGAAAAAAACAAAAAGTGGCTTTTTGGCGAGGGACGTTTCCGGTTTCCTGTGAATCATGGGAGCCTCGGTGCCGATCGAGGGTCTCGGAGGGACGATCGGTCCTGCAGCGAGCGAGGACGAAGTGGAATATAAGAGTGCGGACTTGTTGCTGTTCCTGCGGAGCCCGGGCGGCAATACCGGCGGAATTCGATGGTTTATTGGCTTTCCTCGGACGTGGGAGAACAAGGGGCAGGAGAGTCGGTGCTCCTCCTGCGCGGGCGACCCTCCGGTCGCGCGCCGGGCGAGAGAGAGGGTCGCATCCCTTGGCCGAGGGAGCGAGAGAGACCGAACGGGCTCTATGTACGTCGAGTTGTTTATGGCGGTGCCGATGCGCGCGCCATATGATCAAAAAGACTCGTTCCCTTAAATTCGGCAGGCGAATACGCGCGGTCGTGCCCGGCACCTGGCACAACCCCTGGGGGAGGGGCTGGGGGTGATATCGACTCCTGACACCTTTTCGCGATCGATTCCCCTCGTCCTAGGGACGCCAGACCCGATTAACGACCTGGGATCCTTCGTCCTTCCCCGGGGACCCTGAAGAGCGCCTCCTTGCCATGGGATCCTCTTCGACGGGGTTTGGTTCATGGTGATGCTTTTTTATGAAACCTTGGTGGACCATGATGAGAGGGGGATGGATTCCGCCCATCCTTGAACGCTAAATCGACCTATTCTAATTTATCTTTAGCGTTTTCCTTACATTTCCGAGCGTAAAAGTCGTTTCGTTTGATATCTTTGACGTAAGGGTTATGTAAATAATACAATGTTGTAAAGTATTGTATAGGTTGGCGAGTACTTACAACCATTGAAACGATCTTGTCATCTCTGCAAGTCGTTTCGGCGACTGCGATCGGGTCTCGTGTCCACACCTGCCTGCTTCACCCCCTGGAGAGGGTGGCGACGTCGTCGGGCAGGGTGCACAGGATCGGGTTCCGATCTCTTGGCAATCGCGCGGTGCCGGGCGTCGCGGCGCGACCGGGGGTGGGCGTCGCGGGCGCCCCGGTAAATTCCGGGAAACAAAGAAGCCGCTCTCGCCCCGGGGCTCGCCGAAAGGAACCGGGGTGCACCGGGCTCGCTCTCACAATGGTGCGTTTTAGGGTTACAAGCTTCTTGACGAGTTGCCAAGTCCGGTGGCAGGGCGCGAGGCGGTCCTCCTTTGTGGGGGTCGGCCGGGCGACAATCGGCGGCGGCTTGGCACTGCACAAAGCGGCCGGACCTAGGCCCTAGGGCCGAGTCTCGCTCCGGTTTGCTCTCCTCTCTCTCCGATGAGACGACCCGATGTGGGCTTCCTTCTCAACCTTCGACATCGGCCTCGACGAGATCACCACTCGACGACTCCTCCACCGCGCCAATTCGTTCCACCCCTTAGACATCTCTTTTTCAGTGTTTGATAACATCGCTGGAAATTGTGACACGTTTATACGCAACTAACCCTTCACTTGGTGGGGTTGGTGCGGAAACACCTGTAGAAGAAAAATTATCTTGAACGTTTTTAGCGTCGCTCATTTGAAGGGGTTGGATGTATTAGATGTGTTCGACGGCTCCTCCACCGCGCCCATTCGTTCCACCCCTTAGACATCTCTTTTTCAGTGTTTGATAACATCGCTGGAAATTGTGACACGTTTATACGCAACTAACTCTTCACTTGGTGGGGTTGGTGTGGAAACACCTGTAGAAGAAAAATTATCTTGAACGTTTTTAGCGTCGCTCATTTGAAGGGGTTCGATGTATTAGATGTGTTCGACGGCTCCTCCACCGCGCCCATTCGTTCCACCTCTGGGTTCTCCCTTAACCAGTTAACTGTGTCGCCCTATTTGAAACGTGTGTTTTCATGACGAGTATATTCATCAATCACAGTTAACTGATTAACACTAGGTTTACGGGCGTTTTTTATATACCTATTTCTACGAGCACCCGTCAAAACGACGGGTAATCGAAAATACGGATTTTCTTTAAAAAGTCGATTTATTCAAATTAAGTCTGAATTAAACAACACTAGGCTTTCCGTTTAAATAAATTATTAATAAGTAAAAAGTCCTTTTTTTTTAATTATTACGGAAATGATTGGAATGCTCGTCCTCTCAAAGTTTCACTTTCATCTTCGCTTTGGCGTAATTCATATTGATCTGCTTTGGAGGTATCCTCAGAACAATCTTCATTGATGTTAACAAATTTGTTCCATGTCTCACTATATCTCCTGGATTTACTCATGATTGCTAGAATAGGGAGATTGGTCAAAATACAAAAAAAAAAATACTGTGCCCAAATTTCCTCGATCCACGTAGATCTCGGTCTCACCCCTAGGTACCCCTAGGCACCCCTCTTCGATATCCCCCGAATTGTCGATCCACTTTCCCCCTGGACGTCGCTTGTTCCCTTTTTCTCGCGTCCGATCGGGAGGAGGCCTCAGGGGGTGGGACCGGAAGAAAGGCTGCGGCTCCAGGTCTCCTTTAGGAAGAATTGAACCGGTGCCAATGAGTCGACCGGGCAGCTCGCCGAGCGTTCTTCCCGAGGGTGACGATCCGAGCAGATCGGCTCGAGAACGACCCTCTTCCGGCTCGTTTCACCCTGGCTCGTGGCCGGGACACGCCGGCTCGTTCTCCGGCTCGACTCGGCCCGGTGACTCGCGCCGCCAATTCGATTTCACCGCCGATCGGAAAAGAGAGAAACAACCCTGGAAACGTCTCCTCTTTTGCGCCGGTGAGCACGGCCTGGCTACACCTCTGCACCTGGGGGCCTCCTTCGCGGCCACGGTCACGTCCGGGGAGATATGTGCATCTACGGGCACGTTGACACGCTTGTAGATATAGAATACATACAAAATACGTATAAAATACATATAATATACATATAAAACACGCATACCTCCTCTGCTCCAGCTCTTCGGGAGGCGTTGCACGTCCCTCGGGATAGGGGGACAGGGAACGAGCCCTGGGTTCTTCGGCAATGATCGGCACCCGGCGACTCGGCCATTAAGGGGGTGTGAAAGTGCCATCCGAGGGCTCAATCGTTCATCCAACTTTCCTCCGAACTGGGTGTACCGAATCTTTTCCAACCTTACACCGTGAATGCGGAGGCTATGAAGAAGGTCCTGACCCCCATGAAACATTTCATTTTTTTGTAATAAATGTCTGGAATGTACCTAAGTACATTTTTATAAATTGAAATTTCATGGGTGGCGGGACCTTCCTTGTAGCCTCCGCACTCACGTTGTAACGTTGGAAAGGATTTGGTATATCTGGCTCGGAGAAAAGTTTCATAAATGAGACATCTTTGACGCCACTTTCATATTGCGTAGTACTGTAATTGTTGGATCGATCGCTCATATGCATGAGTCTATCAATGGCTGATAATCCACAGCTGATAGCCGATCGCGCGAATCGTCGCTGATAATAAGATTGGCCGGTAAACGCCCTGTCGCCCCCGGATTACGTTTAACAGCCCCCGGAACGACGCCACGAGGACCAGGACGTCGGGGGCGTCGGCGTCGGTTCCCCTTAAAACGCTGCTGCCCCGTCGCGACCGGGCGCGCTCGTAAAGCGTCCGACTTGAGACGACCTCACGGACCGGCGTTTCCGGTAATCGACAGGGCGTGAAGAATTAACCCTCGATGTCCACGAGGAAGGGTTAAGCGGGCTCGAGGGTGGTCTTTTACGGCGTCGGTTTACCGACGCATTAGGAACTCGAAACCCCTTTCTTTGGACTCGAGGACTGTCCGATTTCTAGACTCCTAGGGAGCACCCCTGCACCCGAAATTCCGCCCATTGACGGAGGAACAATGGTCCCATCGCTTCTTTTTCCATTTTTTTTTTCCCGAATTTTCGGTAACCATACTGTCTTCCTTTTATCTGCGGCACGCGCTCAGGGGTTAAAATTCCCAAGTTTTATGTGACGATGGTAGTATTATAGTGTTTTTAGTCAGTAGACAGGATAAAAACATTTTTTAAAGATTTTCTTTGGCATCTCACGGTGAATATCTCACATGTATCTTGCGCTCGAATTTTAGGGTGACAGGAGCCGATCACTTTTGGGATTACAGTGTCATCATTATAGTGTTTTTACTCAGTGGATAGGGTAAATATATTTTTTAACAATTGTCTTAGGCATCTCACGGTGAATATCTCAGGTGTATCTTGGGCTCGAATTCCAGGCTGGCAGAAGCCGATCACTTTTTCCCGTCCCGCGGCGCCGATTAAGACGAATTCCCGGCATAATTCGGGGGGTGCGGCATAGTTGCCCCATAGTTGCCGTTTCCCCCCTTGGGGGGGTTTAATTGAGCGCGTTCCCGCGGTCGCTCTTCTCGTTGTCTTACGGTTATGCGGATTATTTATTATTGGCATACCGGGCCGGGAGTTGCGGCGTTCCTCTCGCCGCGGAATCCCTTCGGCCGCTCGCGAGGGTGGAGGCGCCAAGATGGCCGACTTGCGTTCCCTTCTTTCTCGGCGAGGGGCGGCACCCCATCCGGTGACCTCGCCGGTTCCCTCGAGAAGAGGGGACACCCCTTCCTGGTCGCCATTTTGGATCCAGGGGATCATATAAGATAAATATTTCCCCGGTTTCCCGAAATTTCTCCCGCTCCTTCCGCGGCTCGCTGGACCGCCTCGAGATCGCTTCCGAGGTCGGATTAACCGGCGAGCCCATCGTTGCCTTATTGTTATGCAAAAGTGCGAGCTTATGCTCCGTGTCGGGCAATTCGGCAGTCGGTCGGGCACAATGGCTCGGCCGTACATGCGCCGGTACAAAATATGCAAATTCCGCGGGCGCCCGCCGCCCGGCCCGACAAAAACAATAAACGCGAGCGATTGCATGTGCTCGGCGCATCGGGCCGATCCATAAAAATATCAGCCGAACCTCGGCCGAAAGGACGCCGCGAGTGGCCCCATTATTTAGCAACACCGAACTGTCCGCCAGCTACATTTTGTACGGATTGACCGCTAACGAATTTACGGGCCGCTCTCTTTCGTCCGCGGCGGGAAAAAACGCAAAAATGGGGGGGAAAAAAAAAAATGTCACGCGTACATATATACCCGCGTGTACACCCTCCGCGGGGAATTTCCTCGTTTTTGTTTCTTCTCGTTTCGAGTTTTTTTTTATCTTTATATTTTTTTGCTTTTTCGACGCTCCCCCTTTTTACGGCCCCATCCGGCAGTGCCCTCGTGCGTCGCCGATACTATGCCCTGATGGAACGCCACGTCCCAATATGTCCTTCCTCCAAATTCGGAAGTATCGATCATTTCTTCGGTTTCTTCCCTAGTAGCAGAAAATATTTCTCCTATATTTTCTATATAGTTAACGAATATCTTACATTTTGTAAATATTTACCAGAGATTTGAAATATTTACCAAACGTTTACTTTGGAATATTATCCCTGTAATATTTATATAATATTTGCTCCATGTGTTTTCATAATATTTTTCCACCAGATATACGAAACATTTCGTTGCATTTTATTACAAGTATTTTTTAAGTATTATCTGCCGAATACATTATAAACGTTTTAAAAATATTTAAAATCAAATTCACACGTTTTGCTTCCATATTGAAATGGCGGAACGAAAATATTAGAAAAATTTCTCGTGGTTTTTGATACCAGATGAAGGGTCCGATAATAGTTGTGAAGTAAGAAATGTATTTTTATTATGTTAATAAGTTAAAAACTATTTCTCTATATGTTGTCTTCTCTGTATGTCGTATAATATGTTCTCTATATGTCGCTTAAGATATTTAGCAAAGATTACAAAGAAATATTTAGAAATTATTCTGTTACTAGGGTTACCTTCGCTCGATGTTTTCCTCGCGTATCTTCGGAAAATTTCCCCCCACCGTAGGAATATAAATTTCATTGATTCGCAGAAATATGCATCGCGACGATGAAGTCCTACAATTAAATACGTCCAAAGAAATGTCAGATCGAGGGAAGGAAATTCGATTAAATTAAGAGTACCATTTTTATTCCCAACGAAATAATTGTTTCTTCCAATTATACCTAAATTTCATTGATTCGCAGAAATATGCATCGCGACGATGAAGTCCTACGATTAAATATGTCCGAAGAAATGTCAGATCGAGGGAAGGAAATTCGATTAAATTAAGAGTATCATTCTTATTCCCAACGAAATAATCGTTTCTTCCAATTATACATAATTCAGGCAATAATATTCAGTTCTTCAAGCCAACTAATTTTTCCTCCGAGTGTTGCGATTCTTTCATTAGGTCAGATCAGAGCGGATGAAAAATTGGGAAAAAATGTCAGTCCACCTCTGAAGCTACTCTTCCTTCGGGGTGTGAGGAAATATCCAGGAGATATGCCAGAGAATATCTGAGAACGTTTCCATTCTCTCGTAGGAGCGTCCCTCGAGCTCCGCATTTCCTGGGAAGAGGATTCGCGTGGCGAGGTTCCGGGCCGAATTTCCTGGGACGTGCATTTTTCAGTCAATAAGTGCTTAGGGCTCTTAAATAACGAAGGGACCCTTTCACGGGGCGGCTTAGCGTCATCCCTTATTAACGCTGCCAGACGGCGCAAAGAAACTACCCCGAGAGGGACGGCGGGCGGCGCTCCTTCGGCATCCTCCTCCGCATCTCGCTCCGGCTCCTTGTAAATATGAACGGTCCTTTATTCGGACAGAGAACGATAGTCCTAACAACAACTTCCTACCGGCGTTGGCCGGGAACGACATGGTTCCCCCGGGATCCGTTCCATCTGGCAGGAGGAGCCGGGAAGAGTCCTCTCAGCAATCAACGTCCACGGCGGCGCGCCATCGCTCTTCCGCGTTTTACGCGAGGCCGTAAAAGATCCTCGTTATGAGGGAGAAATCCAGGGGTTCGTTCACCTTGAAATCGTCGACGTTTCCGGGACGATTCCGCGGATGACGCGCCGCAGAACGTCCCCAGGACCCCGAAAACCGAGCGAAAACAAGGAGCGATAGCCTCAAGGCGGGTTTCATTCACCTACGAGAGGAAAGGGTTGACTTAAAGAAATATTCATTGTTACAACAAAGTACGTGGAGTCGAAGAAAAATTCTATTAAATCGACGGTGCAATTTTTCTTCCCAACGAAATAATTGTTTCTTGCAATTTAGTATGATTCAGGCAAGAATATATATATGGAATTGTTCTTTAGCAGGGTGTCCTTTGAAATGGAAACATTCATCGAACCAGAGAAATATTTCTTTCAGTAGTAACAGATTGTTCATTGATTTAAAGGATATTATTATTTGACTGAAATGGAATTAATTGAACGTGACGTTTCTTCGGAATTGTGAGAATTTATTTGAGCTCATGTGCCAAATGATCATTCTCTGAGGAGAAAATATATTTCTTCGACACCGATCAAAGATTTTGTTCGTTCAATTGATATTTTCTTCTCAGGCTATCTATGCACGTGTTGCGGGAATTTGGTTAATTAAATACCCAGTTTTTTTTTTGGCGGAGTAATTGCCGCTGAAATAATTCACTTGAAGATGTTGGGAATCGGAGAATTCGGATCTTCGGCATCGTCTTCGGGTTTCCTAGGGTACTTTCAAACTGGGCAACGAGGGTTTCCTGGATTTCCCGGTAGCAAAGTCGATGCCGGACGGGGACGCGTCCCGTCCCGTAGGAAAAGTATGCAAATCCGGTTATTTGCATTTTCTTTCGCGGCGGGGAGGGAGAGGCAATTTTCGGGATCCTCCTTAATTTAAATCGAGTGCGCGTGTACAGAGGGAGAGGTACGTAATGGAAGACGGAACGAGATTTAACCGAGAATGCCTCGTCCCCGACGAGGCCGAGAGGTCGAAGGAGCTCGGGTCCCGGCATCGGGGGAGCGCGCATGCGCAGGCGTCCCCCGGGAAGCGACGCGTCACCTGGAGTCACGGAGGGAACCGGGAAAATCGGGCAATCTCCTCGGGAACCCGATGGCGGGCCAGGATTTCCACAAATTAGCGGCTTAAATGTCCGGTTCTCAATTTGCCTTAAATGAAATACCGCGGGGGATTAACTCGGCAGCCAATTTCACCTGGGGTGACAAGATGGTGCTCCCTTCGGCCTCCTGAAGAAAGGCCTCGGAGGGGGCGGGAAGTCTTTTCACCTCCAAGTCGAGGTTAACGTCGAGTTTTGTCCTCGCTGACATCGATATATCTCGCGAAGGTGTGAAGAAAAATTAATTCCGTGGATATTATCAGGTAACCACGTGGCATCATGCGTACAAACGTGGGAAAAGGAGACGCAGGAATTCTTTTAATTGATATATAATAATAATTGATAATCTTGATTAAGGGACATAATATTATACGTACATCCGTTGCATAAGAAATTATATTTCGATGACGCGGGCTAATAATTAATAATCTGAGATAAGCGGTAATATTATACGTGCATCCGTGGCGTTAGAAATTCCCCTTCAAAGACGCAGGAACACCCGGAAGGGGTCAATAAGGAATAATCGCGGTGAAGCAAGGAAGCAGCGGGTTCGGGGGATCGATCGGGCTTTTTCGAGCGTCATCGAGGCTAGAAAGTCTCGATAAAGCGTAGGAGGCAGCGACGGGGTGTCCGGGATGCAGGAAGCCACCCCAGTCCGGGTGGGTGGAGCTTGGCAAGTCTTTGGCGTCTTCTTCTCGGGGTATCGGGCCGGTTGGCGGAAAAAATGCGAGGGATAAGCGACGGGGTGCGGTATTCCGGCGCCGACCGCTAATGACGGAGCCAAGGAACGTCGGGGAGGTCGAATTTTCCGGGAGCTTTTTCCGGACTCCCCGGACGCGGAATTTAATTTGGCCGCGCGAGGGCTGGCGGCCGAGGCGGGTGGAAAGTGGGTGGAAGGCGGCCGGGGCGGAAGGAGGCCCGACCTCGCGGGGTGGGATATTTTTATATTTCTCCCCGTGACATTAAAAATCCCGAGGTAAACTTTCAACATACATTTAAGTTAAAGCCGGGGGCGCTCGCCGGCCCAAGCGGCGAGCTGTCTCTTGAATACAAATCACCCTCAATGGCGCACTTTACTTTACCGGCGGCCTCTTTGAAGGCCGAGTCCCGGAGATTCTGGCATATTATTAGCGATAATAGGGTCAATTAGACGGTGCCCTGAAGAAGGCGCCACGCGACCCTAAAGACGCGTAAACGGGGTAGGCGAACTCATCCCTGTCCACTTCCCAAGGTTTCCCGACCCACCCTCCACCTAGATATAATTTATTCCCCATGAAGAACCACCCCCACCTATTCCAACCCCTACGGAACCGGGTATTTCTTGCGACTCCTAGCACCGATGGAGATACATTCATCTCGGACTCATATTTATTCGGAAATTTCTGTATCTATGCTTGTGCGGAATGGACGCGGAAATGTATGAAATCCCTGTATATGTCGCGAACAAGGTATGGATGCGTTTGGGACGAGCATAACGACCGAAGGGGGGAAAGAATTCTTGGGGATGGTTTATAGAGGGTGGAATTTTTATATGGCGATCGGTCTTTTGGAATTTCCTTCCGAAATTCGGGAAACCTGGCTCGGTCGGTCGCGGCGGCCATATTGACGTGACACTAGGCCGGCAACGACGGGGGTGGAGGGGTCGCGAGGGGGCGGGAAAGAGGGGCCCAAAGAGGGTTCGGAGCTCCACGCGAAGCGGCCACTTTACTTATGCGCACTCGTCGACTTTATGGACCGAGACCCGGTAACTCGGGAGAGTCTCGGCTCCTGGGGAGGGCCGTCCCTAAACGACCGAGGCACGGATGAACTTCCGAAGTCGAAGTCCCGTCGATCCCGCCGAGCCGGAAGCGGGCCGCGGACGCGCCGTCCATTCCGATCGGCCAGGATTTATGGATATTATCCATGCACCCCCGAGTCCTTCCCCGGCGAGGACCCTCCCCGGGGCGACGCCGGGTCACGGTATCCCGACGAAACTCAAGGAATTGCGAAATGATCGAACGGTAAAATTGAAAAGTCAGAGAATTTAAGACGGCACGACATGTAAATGCAGACAATTCGAGAAGTATACAACGTGCAGAAGTGTAAAGGTACGAGCTTCAAAAGTACACCGTGCAAAAGTTGACAATTTCAAAGTGCAACATACCTTTCGTACGAAATACTCCGAAATACGGCATGTCAAAGTACGCAATTCGAAAAGTACAACATTCAAGTTGCGTGCACTCTCTTCTGGGGGAGAAAAAAAAAATGGAAAAAGTGAGTTCGAAAAGAGGACTTCTCTTTGGGTAAGCACCAGTGGCGACGCTTCCTTTAACCGAGAACGGAAGTTTCGGGGTGCTCGGGTCGCGGGGGGTCCAACCCCTCGGTGGATTCGCGACTCGCGCGAGAGGGAGACCGAGACTCAGCCGAATGGCGCGAAAAGGGGTGGAAAAGGGGCGTGCCGATATAACCGGGGGACAAAATACGAGCTTTTCCAGGAGTGGCAGCTAGTTAGGTGGCGCCGGGTCTGCGGTTGTTTGCATATTTCAATTTCCTCCGCGCGCCGCGGCACGCACACGCGTGCGCAGCTTCCCGCCCGGGTGCGGTGCGGCCGCTCTTTTCGGGCAGGCACCTTCCCTCGGGATTCCTCCTATCCCATTTTATTCCCGTTCCATTGCGGAAGACGTTTCACGGGATACTTGGCGCGTCCCATTGTGACATTCCGCTCCGCGGACAAGCCGATCCGGCTCCGCCGTCTCGGTAAACGTCGAATACCTCGGAAAAGTGTGAAAAAACACACTTCACCCGCAGAAAGAGAACATTACCGCACAAGAAAAGAATAACCAAACTCCAGAAAATCTCGGAGATGACGTATAGGGTTGTCCTCGGGAGCGTTGGAAAATACTAACGAGAGATGAACCAATAAGTAACATCACGAAGATATATCGAAATTTTCGGAAATCCTGAAAATGTAAGGACATTGAAGAAGAATTTAAATGAACGATGTGTAAAAGAAGAACCCCATAAAAAATAGAAGGATTTCAGGAAAACTGGAAATTATTAGGTCGAGGAATAAGGAAACAGGTGCTGGCGAGCGCGGGCAGCTCTTGGGGGGCGAGGGTAGGGGAAATTAACCGGAAATCTGCAAAATATCGATGAATCTAAAAAATGATAAGGAAATTCCGGTGAACGTAGGCAGATTCCGGCGCCTCGGGAGGACGGCGTCGTCCTCTGGATCAGGATTCGCGACACGTAGCGGCCCAAGTGGAGCAGGACAGGGAGTGGTCAGCCCAGGGTCCGGTCGGAGCCGGACGTCTTATTAAATCCTGGGGGAAAATGGATGATCCGTCCGTGGGGGAGTTTCCGCCAGGGCGGCTCGGGTCGGAGGGGGCGGCCGACGTCGAAAAGAGGGAGAGATCTCGTTGTATCGATCGGCGTCATAAAATCCATTTTATGACTTGGACGCTGTCCAGTGACTGGTGTATTAGCCGTCGCATTGCCTCGCAAATAAAATGCTCTTCCACTCTTGAGCCCCCTTAACCGCCCCCTCCACCCCCACCGGTCGGTGCCATCAACTCTCGTCCACGTCTCTCTATCTCCGACTGACTCTTTCCCCCCGACGTCGGCAGGTTTATAGGCAAAAACCATCTCCAGACTTCTCTCTCGGTTCTTACCCCCCCACCACCCCCTGGTCGCGGCCCTCCCCCCGATGTCGCCGGCCGACTCGGGGGCCTCGTCGACTCGTCCGAAGAATTACCGAGCTCCGTGATGTCGTTCCCGGGATCCCGTAACGAGACTCCCTCGCAAATTGGCTCTCCGTCTTCCCTCCCCCCCGGAGGCGCCGCGCCTCTAATTAATCCAGATTGAATTAATTGAAAACTAACTGAACCGCCGAGGCGCGTGCGGCCGAAATTAAGTGCCGATGAGAACCGGTGAAAGAAGGGGTGGCGGAAAGAGAACCCCTGGCGAGGGCTCGTCGATAACTCGGACGATACAGGGGGTGCGTGCCCCTGGAATTCGGTTTCCGCCCTAGGGAACCGGAATTAACACCGCTCCAGAATTTGGAACCCCCATAATCCATGGATTTTACATAAAAAAGAGGACGGAAGACGGGGTTGATTGAGCGTTGCGGGAAAATCTCTCCATCGGCGATCCCAGGGGTGGATTCTTCGGCTAGGGGGTGTCGTAACCCTCGGTGCGTAATTCCGCATGCATCGTACGCACGGTCGTACTTATCTCCTCGATTTTGGACCCCATTCGCACGTGCGTATAACGCGTTCGCATAAAAGGCACCCCCTTTTCAGGGGGTGGCGGAGGTCGAGATGGCCGAGATCTGAAAGTTGCAAGGGGCGGTCACGAGTCGCGGTATTTGGACTCGGATATGCATGCGAGATCGCGTACCAACCCTCTAAAATGGGGTGGGACGAGATATTTAAAAACACAGTGGCTTATCTTAATTGCATTGGGTCTGCTCGGGGGTTTCTTCCCCATGAAGAGGAAACGGGGCGAAGTAGAAGTCGATCTCATTCCAACCCCCTCGGGGGTGGGTTTTTTCTATAGGACATCCAGAACCATTGGAACCACCGATTATCGGCTAGTACCTTGTTCCCTGCACCTAGGAATCTGTGAGATTAATTCCCTCGATAAATCCTCACTCATGGGTTAATGCAACGTGCCCGTCAAAATAATTAGATAATTAATTCCGTAATGACTCGAGGGCCGGTCTTTGTTGCACGGTGCGTCCTCCTCCCCGGGGCCTCCGCCGGTGGACGGCAGGGTTTCCAGAAATAGAGGTCGGGGTTCATTAATTATTTAATCGGGGGTGTCTACCCCTCCAGTCGAGCTAAGGGTCGCCCTTCGTGTGCGCCGAAGAGCGGCCGGACGACCCCCGGGCGCTCGGTGGGGGGTCGAAAACCACCCCTGATATCGATCCCGTTTTTCCGCGGCCCTGATTAATTTTTAAAGGTTCGCGGGAACCTGGGAGAGAATTTTCGGACTTATCTAGGGTGGGAATTTTCCCGAATTTTTACGATTTTACGTCGCGGATTTGTCAAGGCGATTTTCGGGGGTCGAATGTCGCGTGTCGGTCGCGATTCGGCGACCCCCGCGACATCCCCTGCTCCTCGTCGATGCCGTTCGGGGTGCTTATCGCTGGTCAAGATCGACTTATCAATCATGCCCAACCTGGAGTAGTCGAGCTCAGCGTTAATGCGAGCTCGTTTAGCTTCGCCCCTTATCTGGCCGCGGTAGTGTTTCGAAAATTTATAATATTCCCCCGGAGTTATCTGGAGAGCCCCGGGTGAGGAAAGGGGGTGGAAAGGCGAGGGCGAGGGAGACTTTAAAGTCTCAAGGAGAGGCTCGCTATCTTTCGGGTGGGTCGTCACGCTACCCCGTGGGGGATGAAGCCGGGCCCGGTGGACGTGCCAGTGATAGCGGCGCTACCAATTACCCCGGTTATGCCCTACCCCTCGTCCTGGATTACTTTACATCCGGAGTTTTTAATCGCCTCGAAGATTGTTCACTTTTATTTGTCCCTGGATATACGGCCCGCGTAAACGAGACGCTTTTACAGCCTCGACGACGCCACGCTTTCAAGAATCCTAGGTTTCAATTAATTCAATGAAATTTGCCTCTTTTCGCATTTAAATATTATTCATTTTCAAGGCACACTGCAACTTGTATTCTAAAAGCAAATTCACCCGCGTATTTTGGGACTGCCATGCTAAATTCTGAAATAAATGCAATTCTTTTTCTTTCTTTTAATTACTTTTCTTACTTACGTTTACATTTTTAGATTTAGTTATAGAGACTCAGTGATTTCCCGGGATGACAGGAGCCGTTGCATATTTACCGGGGGATATCGGGGGCGAATTATAAGGGGTGATAACGAGATGGGAATCGACAATATTTGCGAAATTAATATCCCGAGTAATTCCTACTCGAGTGGAATTATTTCCCGACCCAGAGAACGGTGGGGCAGTTGCCCGCTTGCATAGATATATTGGCATAACTTATGTACGTTGATCCGATTATAATAATTCTTCGCATGGGAGCATAGAGCGTCGAGACGAGCTAACGACGAGGAATGGACACGGCCTGAGAGCGGTCCTTTGAATAAATGGTCTAGCTGATAGGGAGGCGGTTCCCTAGGGTTTGCTCGACACCGCCATAGTCGATAATGGTCTGGTTCCGGCGTCCGTCCAATTCTCCGGGTTAATTGCCATCGTCCTAACCTCACTTCCGGCATCGACGTCGTTCTTAGATCCCCCTATAACGTTTCGCCGCGGTTAGAAAAATCTCTAAATCGTCGGCAAGTGTTCAGAGTACTTAGCCCTTTCAGCGCCCATAAGTGCGTCCGACGTTTGGTCCAATATTGCTTGTACGCCCTGATGAAATTCGCCCATATGCCAAAAGGGCTTACAAGGAAGGTAGCTGAGGTGTCCCTCTCCGATTTTGTTCATTTTTAAATATGTTATACAGGACTAAAATCTAAGGGACCCGTGTTTTTTTTTTTATCGGCGGATAAACACTTTTAGGGGGTGAAATCAGGCTTCAAATTTGTTCGTGCAAGGGGGTGAGTTGGCTGTTTCATATAGAAGCACTCGACCGATTTTCATGAAACAACCGTCACAATGTAGGGAACGAAGAATTATAAAACATGCATTTGGAATTTTTCGAAAAAATTCATTTTTAAGGGGTGAGCCACCCTTTGGATACTTCTTTTACCCCTTACGCCGAGCAGTAATTGCTCTTTTTCGAAAAATTCCAAATGCATGTTTCATAATTCTTCATTCCCTACATTTTGACGGTTGTTTCATGAAAATCGGTATACACAAGTTATAAAGAAATAGAAATTTCCTGAGTATCGGGACTTTCTTTAAAGCCTCTATTTTTACATTGTAAAGTTTGAAATAATTCGGTGTACTCAGTTTGGAGAAAAGTGTGTATATGAGACCTTTTTGACGCCACTTACGCAGCGCCTTAAAGAACGGCCAGGTATCGTTAATGTCGTCCATGTGTAAACGTGTACGCGTTTTCGGAGTTACTTAAATCCATAGGCCTGGTGGACGGATCGGCGTCGTTTCTGCCACGAAACGACTTAACGAAGCGAGAGCCGAGATTGCGGCGGGCGCGTTAAGTCCGTGAAATATTGAAGTGTGACTAATATCGCGGTATATATATTAGCCCCGAGATAGCGGGCGCTCTAACGAGCGAGAAGTTTGCGTGAGCCAGGGTGGCCGCGATGCCGGGAGGTCTGGCCGTTCCTCGCCGACGTAGACGTTATTATCTGACACGATGACCGACTCTATGCGAGTCGGGTCGTTAAGGTGAAGTGAAACCCCCTTCAAATCAACCGATTTGAATCCAACACTTTTTTTTAAGGGTATTGGACCAAACTGTCCGAAACTTTGACACATGACTCGTGATCATCTAAGAACTGTCTCGACACATTGAAAATTTGGATTTTTGGAACAAATTTTTTAATTTAGCCTGACCTCTTATATTTCGAATACATCGTTACAATAACATCGTTAATGAATTTTATTGTTCATTGTATGGAATGAAAGGGAACCGATACTCAAATTAAGATGTCGATTTCACTGATTTCCGAGGGAATAGCGAGTAGTAAGGTATTTGAGACCGCTAGGTTTGTTTATAAACGGCCCAAGTGGGTCCGGACCCAAAACAAGGTTAGGTCCAATCTGGGAACCGGGACGCCAGGGGTCAGGCCCGCGCTAACGGACCGGCAGTTGCCCCGGAGAAGCCGGCCTGTTAACTTCGGTGAATGGTGAGGAACGGCGGTCTGGGTGGCTTTCCCTTGGACGCGGGTCATCGGTGCGACGAGTCTCTTGACGCCACTTTTATATCGCCTTAAGGCAAGAGGTACTGTATGCCAGTCAACGTAACTCCGTTGCAAGCTTTACATGCAGACTTTTTGATTAACCGATTTCCTGCCAGCCACGAGATATCTCGTAGTAAGCGGGTGTATTAAGATACTCTCTAAGTTTTCCTGCTAATGAATCAATTAAGGTGATAGGAAAGTGTGATATGTACATAAGAAAATGTGAAAATATTTATATAACTTTTCGCCAAACCGGGTGCACCGGATTATCTGAAACTTTAACACGTGATTATGAAGACCCTAAGGAATGACGCGCTCGTGAGATATCCTTTTTCGAAAAAGATTTTGTACTTATTTCGGACAAGAATGAAAAGATTTTTCTTTTTTCGAAAAATGGAAATATCACCTTAAGGGGATGTGATAATGGTATCTGAAGAGTCAATCGTTCATGAAACTGGATGTGCCGTTTCACCTACAATATCGTGTGAGAGACGTAGTATGTCAATCGGGCCAAACGTGAACAAAACGTGTGAGGGACGTGGTATGTCGGGCCAAACGTAAACAAAACGTATAAGAGACGCGTGAGACTGAACGTTCAGCCAAACCATGAAATGGCCCAATGTATGACCGCCATTTTTGTTATTTATGGCACGCGCCATTGGAATTAAAATCCTAAGGCAAGGGGTTAACCCATTTGCATCATAAGGAAGTATGAAAAAAGGGTCCTTGTTTAATGATAGTGACCAGCAAAATTGAGCGCGTATATACGCTCCGATGATAGTGACCAGGAAAACTGAGCGTATATATGTGCCCATAATTATGAAAGTGGTCTAAGTCAAAATTGAAAAAAAATGAGTTTATCAGTTATTTCACGCCACATTATTTCAAACGAAATTAATTAAATGTAATTTCAAAACAAAAAATATATGACTTAGACCACTTTCATAATTATGGGCACATATACGCTAATGATGCAAATGGGTTAACCAGACCGCAAAGTTCGCGGTTTCGATTTATCAGTTTTTCCTCAATCACCCTCTGGATGCGTCTTCGGTCTCGGAGATGGATATCTTGGAAGGGCGCCGATTTCGCGAGGGCCTTTCGCCCGGCGTGGCCAATGAGCTGTGAGGTTATGGGCCGGTAAGACGAGCATCCGCCGAGGAGTAATTCCGGGGATCGTTCGGGCCCGAAAAAAGTTATAACTCATTGATCGTAGGTTCAATTGCGCGGGAGGAAAATAATATCGGGCTCGAAAAGGCCGTCGCGAGGGCGTGTATGGACATATAGGCGTATAGACATAGACACAGGGCGGTGACGTTTATCCGGCCTGTCCATGGGCGTCGGCCCTACGCAGCCCTATCAATCGGGATTTTCGCATTATCGAGCGGGGGCCGGGCTTTGCCGAAAATTGCGGCCGAGCTCGGGGAAAAGCTCAAGGCCGACCAAATTGCCCCCCGGGAAGTTTCTTTATTATGCCCGACATGCGTAATTACTGGCCGCCGACATTCCGCCCAATTATCGCGGGGACGTACCGAACGCACCGAGACGCTTTGCCACTCCATATGAGAGGTCAGAGGTCCCAAGTACCGAGGCTATGTACTTTTGCGATGCAATTCGCCTCATTTCGGAAGACACTTGGGCAATTTTTCGCGACACTCGGAAATCCCGAATATCGAGACATTTCTATCTCCAGGCATTATAGGGATGTTTAGGGATTCTGTGATAAGGGAGTCCCAAGTCCCATAATGCTTAGGGGTAAAAGAAATTCACTAAATCCCCGGGATTCTTTGAACATGCCGTTTCGGAATGATGGCCCCAATCTAGGGGCTATTCACTTAGAATTTCTTCCTTGATAATCAGCATCGCCTTTGATTTCACACGATAAACAATCTGATTCGGGAACGAGAGACGTTGGGTCTTAAAATCGTGACAATGATTCGGTGATTTCCACCTGATATTTGGCTACAATTATAAATCACATTTCATCTCACAAATCCGGCCCATATCTCTGGGATATTAGCACTATTTCTACCACGACTTTGTGTATACCTATTTCGACCAAAATGTTTTGATGAGCTGGAGGAAAATGATGCCGCTAAATGAATTTAACAATTATTATATGAAAACTCAAAACATTAATTGAGAAAAAATTATTAAGCTTTGAAAATAATTTCGGGTTGAAATTTTAAAAGGTGTCTTTTGACACCTTTGATAGAAATAGTGTTAAGTATAAGGAAGATTAAAATGGTAAATTCATTACCGTACTACCACCCCGGAATTTACCTAATAATGGAAAAGTCCAATCCTAGGGAAGTCATTGAAATGCCGGAAAAAAGAAATTCCAGAAATATAGAATGATATTCCTAAATCGGAGTTATCAGAGGGACTATCGAAGAACGTCCGTACGTTTAACATTTTTTTTCCCCCCGTCCCGGCAATTTCTCCCGCATGTGCGTTATTAATTAACGAGGGTGCCAAGAGGAAGCGTGACTTAGATCCCTTGATTTTCTATGTTGCAGGGTGCGCGTTTCTGACCTACTACAGCCGTGACAGCGCAATCAGCGCCCAGAACGCTCTGCATGAGAAGCGGACTTTACCAGGGGTAAGTTTGTTTCGCTTATCTGGTATTTCGCGGTGCTCTTTGCTCGCCTTAAATATTCCCGTATCCGGGCACGGAGGGGCCGATTAAAATTATGTTACGCCACCCCCGGCGTAATTTTCCGACCTACGGCCGGACGGGGCGATATTTAACGAAAAATTCCCGCGCTCGCGGTAATTGGGAGGGCCCCTCCACCTGGACCGGGGGATTTTCGAATGGAATTCGCGGAGGGCCGTATCGCGTTAATAAGTGATGGCGCCGATCCTTTTGCATCGGCGGCCTAGGACAAAGCGGCCGCAATTTTACCTCAAAATTGGGCAAACAACGCCGGCCCCCCGGTTATGCGCCGCATTTTTCGCCATGATTATTAATTTAATGAACGCACCAGCACGGCCTACTGCACAAAAGGGCGACTATTCGAACAAGCCGCGGTTGCCCCGGAGAATTATTTTACATCGAGGCGTGCGAATTTTCGGCAACGGTCGTTCGGCACATCTTTTTTTTTTTTCCGTATATTTTCCAAGCCCTACGGTGGGTTTGGATTTTTTTTTTCGTTTTTCTTCCTTTTAAACACATTTTTGCGGGAGATCGTATTTGCGTCAGGAACTCGTTAGGTCATCTTCGTACACTGATAAAAATGCCCGTGTAAATATACGTACTCAATCATTGGTTATCTTCATGCCACGATAAATTGTAGTTACATTACATCGCCTCGGTAATATGTCACGTTAATTTAATTCAAGCAAAAGTACCCTATCGTGGTAAATATAGGATATTACGAGTATTTAGACATTTTCCAATTTTTAATTTTTACACTCTTGCATCTTTTCTTTTCTTTTTTTTTTTTTTTTTCTACGCGGTACTTCAGTTATGAGTTGTGTAAAGATGCATGAAAATTTCTAGGGATTTTTATCAGGGTAGACGAAGCATGAGGTGAAGTCTCGTATTACGTTCGCGATTGGCTAAATGTAATGTTGGCCAGGGGTGGAAAAATAAAGAATGGAAAGTTAGAGAGGTAGGGTAGAGAAAAGTGATGGAAAAATGTGTCTCTATGAGTTTGCGGTTGGGAATGGCGGGACTCATCAGGGATGATTATTCTGGGGAGGGATTTGGGGGTGAAAAATTTTCGGGTTACTTGACCGAGAGGAATGACGAGAAGCTCGCCTCGGGGAAGATGCATCCCTCAGGATGCATCTAGGTGCATCCTTGCGAGTGTTATGGCCGGCGTTGCATTCCTGGAGCCTCGTGCCTTCGGTCTCCGCCGAGCGGCGAAATATCGAAATTCTCTCCTCTGACCCGAAAACTGACGAGCTTCCCGCGGCCGTTTATTGGAAAAGCACGAGCCAGCCAATCGATGCTAGACGCTCCGCCGGGTTTCCTCGATTTTTCACAATTTTTCTCAATTTTTCCGGAAATCCTTGACGCGCGAGCGACGTAACGTCGCGGGTGGGCGCGTATATCGGGGAGGGGGAGGAAATGGAACCTCCACTTCCGGCCGGGAATTCTCCTGATCCTCCCCAAGCTCCTGAACCCCAAGCTAAGAAACCGAAATGAAAAGCCACCCCCTCTAGTAATGCTCCCTGTAACCCTTAGATTTTCCGGAAATTTTCCAAAGTTCTCCTACCACCTCCTTTTCATTCTTAGTCTCATTAAACACTTCTGCCGTTAGTAGGAATCCTTTTATTATAAAAAAAAAAAATACTGAAAATCCAATCTTCCGCTAGCCCGAAGGTTTATAGATTTGGAGGAACTTCTTATTGAAAACCGCACGGTCTTGATAAGGACCACCTATTGGGATCTACCTTGAGATTTTCCTTGAAAATTCGGAAAATCATACCTGACATCGGTCTCAGAGCACGTCCTCCCCACTAACGTCATTAATCCTTTACCCTCAGAAGGGGTGGTTTCTCATCAACATTTGGGGCGGAGAAAAATACCAGAGGGATGTTCGTCGAGGGAAAAGATTCCCGGGTTAAAAAAAGGGTTAAAAAATTCAGGCGAGCTTAAATATTTAATCGAAGGGTCAAAGGGTGCATCTAGGAGTGGGGGGATCGGTCAGGGGTGCATACTCATCCCCGAAATGCAGCTCAATTGCCGGTGCAGTGCCAACGCGCCCCTCCCCATTATCCCTCGCCCCTTGGAAGTCCGTAGCGAGGACTGGCGTTATGTTTCGTTAATCTATCCCCGAAACAACGCCGCTACGGTCTTGGCACCGTTGCCAGCGGAAATCGTTTTAAATGTTATGCCGAGGGATGCGCCGGGGGTGGCGGCTGAGTTATGACTTTATGAAGAGGCGGACGCTCGCGCCGACGCATCGGCCGGGTACGCACACGCGTCGCGACGCTCAGCAGTCCGTGGAAACCACCCCGACGACGCACCCCTCGTCCACGGAATTAAAGGGTCGCACGCGTGCGGGTTACCTCGTTTTCCATGGGCGGGTAACTTTTGCTTCAAGTCCCAGGTGGATGATAAGAACGAGGATGGATTGATAAAGGTTTTTATGAAAATATCGTTATACAAAGAAAAATTACAGGAGCGATGGTGCGACCGAGGCAAAAATTAGGAAGTCTATTCACCCGATTGTTATTTGTAACGTTTGCTCAGAATAGGATAGTTTGTATCGTTTGCATCGTTTGCATCGTTTGCATATTACCGGATTTAACGTCGAAAATAAAGGGGTAATACTGGCGGTTCCCTTGTTCTCCATGGGTCGGCAACTCTTGCTTCAAGTCCCAGGCGGATGATAAGAACGAGGGTGGATTGATAAAGGTTTTAATGAAATTATCGTTATACAAAGAAAAATTCCAGGAGCGATGGAGCGACTGAGGCAAAAATTAGGAAGTCTATTCACCCAATTGTTATCATTTGTAACGTTTGCTCAGAATAGGATCGTTTGTATCGTTTGCATCGTTTGTATCGTTTGCATCGTTTGCATCGTTGGCATCGTTTGCATCGTTTGCATATTACCGGATTTAACGTCGAAAATAAAGGGTTAATACTGGCGGTTCCCTTGTTCTTCATGGGCCGGTAACTATTCCTTCAAGTCCCAGGCGGATGATAAGAACGAGGGTGGATTAATAAAAGTTTTAACGAAAATATCATTATACAAAGAAAAACTCCAGGAGCGATGGAGCGACCGAGGCAAAAATTAGGAATCTATTCACCCGATTGTTATCACTTATATCGATAGCCCACAATATAATCGTTTGTATCGTTTGCATATTACCGGATTTAACGCCGGGGTCCAAGGAGGGTGGACGAGGAAATTCGAAGTGGAGGGAAAAGGGCGGTTCGCTTAATAATTAAATACCATTAGAAGACACTTTATTGCACGAACTTGACATTGTTCACTTAGTCGATAGGTTTTAATTGGTTTTAGGGTGGGATTCTCATTTCTTTATTTATTATTTTTTTTTTTTATATTTTTATTCTACGTGGTTGGTCGAAGTGTCCGTCACGGAGGTCCTCCTCCGCTGCACTGCGCAATCAGCTGAGCGCTACTCGGCGGGTCTGCCATCGCCCAGATAAGACTGTAACCAAACCTGGTAATGGTATTTAAACAGATGTTAACGGCTCCGGGTCGTGCAAGTTGCCAAGGGCGGCGAAGGAATTAGTAACGGGGTTATACGCTTGCACGTATCCCCGAGTCCGTCCTGAGGGTCGGCGTCGTCTGACGCTAACCCACCTGAGCCAGTAATTCCTGGTTGCATTAACCTTAGCAACGCGTATCATATCTCAAACTTAATAGCTCGTAACCGTAATGTCGGCTGTCGACTTACCCCCGTGTCCACCGCTGCCTAACAAACGTAAGCTGACAAACTAATGGCGATGTTAACGTTGCGCCCCAGCGGTTAGTTCACCGCAAGATGCGTCATCCCTTGGAATACTAATTTGCGGGACACAGGCCTTGGGTAATCGGTAACGTCTCATCACGGTTACGATAAAATCGATCTACTTGCCAAATCCTTATTTCAAATTCATTCAAATTGCGAGGGTTTCGAATAATGGCGATCTCCGATGTGTGACGTCTTCACTCTATAGCTTCTACCTCTAAAGGTACTTTTGCTGAATGGTTACATTTTGGGGATAAATATTTATTAACGTTCGAAATAATTAGGTATTTAGAAGAGGAACTTTGGTCCAGAGCGCTTCCGGATGCTGGCCTCTAGGGCGGAGTTTTTTTTTTACAGAGCGTTCGCTGATAGGCACAGAGAAATCAAAGTGGGATTGATAATCAAAGGCGATTGGTTAGTGAGTACTGAGAAAGGGAAAAGTTAGCGTTGTTTAAGGAGGCTTAGGTGGGGAATGTTAAAATGGGCTCTAGGGCCAGGGGTTCTTAGAGAGAAACGAATCAAGCGCTAAAGCCACGCGGTGGTAGATAAGAGAGCGAAGCGCGAGAGTTACCGTTTAGAAATCAGTTAATCATTTATCATTTAAGTTATCATTAAAATCATTTAAGTTATGAGTATGAGTACGTGACGGAATCGATGATGCTACATGACATGGGGAGACACGAGGGAAATAAACGGAACTTGAACTAAGGAAGAATAGAACATCCAGATCGCTGCAGAGAGTATTCCAAATTAGATATTAGCGTTATAATTACTAGATTATCGATTAGTCCTAACAATCCCGACGAGAACAGCATTTTTACAATAGTTGTGTTGATAGGGATGTTTCGCATTTCGTGATTATATCGCGAGATACAGAGGGGTACGGGATAGCGGAGAAAACTCTCAGGTGAAACTACGGTCAAGAGGCAAGGACGTGGCCAGGTCCGGGGAAGTTAAACGGAGAGCGTCCGTTTAATCACGGCCGCATCTGGCGACGCGTTAACGTTGGCCACGCACTATAGCACCCACGGCCTCGGCTTGGCAGACGCCACTAGATAAATAAACGGGAATTAAATCTGGAAGCCCTCGTCCGATGCGAGGCCCGGTCGGTACGCCCCTCGTACCGGTACAGGCTTTCGCACAAATGGCTTCGCTTTTCGATTTCGATTCCGACATGGCGGCAGGCCACACACGCCAGTGGAACGAAATGGCTCTAACTGGTTAATTGCAAGGAGCGGATGCACCTAATAACTGATTTAAAATCCTCCCTAGAGAACAATAACTTCGTGTGGTAATGCCAGTTAGGAAGGAATTACTCTCGATAAAGGAATTTTCAGTCTTGACTTAGATCCTGCAGTTCGGGAAAGATAGTGGCAGCATGCCTAGCTTTGCTTATCAAAACGCGCAGTCGCTTATAATCGTGTCTTGAGAATCCTACGTAGAGAGCAAACATTGGATACAAAAATCGAGGGAGTAGGACGAAAGAAAAAGAAATCAGTCTCGAGAAATGAATTTTATGCCTCGACGGAGGCCCTTCGATTTCGGGATAGATAGCATCGCCGAGTTCGTTGCGAAACATGCTTAGCTTTGCTTATCAAAACGCGCAGTCGCCTATAATCGTGTCTTGAGAATCCTACGTAGAGAGCGAACGTTGGATACAAAAATCGAGGGAGTAGGACGAAAGAAAAAGAAATCAGTCTCGAGAAATGAATTTTCTGTCTCGACGGAGGCCCTTCGATTTCGGGATAGATAGCATCGCCGTGTTTGTTGCGAAGTATGCCTAGCTTTGCTTATCAAAACGCGCAGTCGCTTATAATCATGTCTTGAGAATCCTACGTAGAGAGCGAACATTGGATACGAAAATCGAGGGAGTAGGACGAAAGAAAAAGAAATCAGTCTCGAGAAATGAATTTTCTGCCTCGACGGAGGCCCTTCGATTTTGGGCAAATGGCGACGTCGACTTCGCGGAGGAGCAGGGCGAGCTTGGGTTATCCGCTCGCATTACTGCTGGCCATCACGCTCCGGCTTGCATACACACCAATTACGTCGCCTCAACACACGGACGGGAGGCACACGTGAGACATTTTCATCGGACGACGCCTCGAGTCGCGCACGCGAAAGTCCAATCGTCAGGAGCCCACCGGATGGCCCTGATAAGGATCGCAGGGGTGAAAGGGGGGTCCTTAAAAGGGCCGGCCACGCAACTGCGTACCTTATCCCGGGACGATAAATTTCTGGGCCAATGGGCTAATCGTGTCGCTCCCCCTTCCCTCTCCCCGGAATCGTTGAAATTCACAACCCGTGAATTTCGTGCGCGGATGCCTCGATAAGGAATCGGGGCCGCCCTATCACCGAGGGTGCACTCCCCGCGGGTCGTTACTCTCCGCCCATCAGCGGGACAGGGTGATAACGTTACTTTCCGAGGCGTTTGTTAAATTTCGGCGGTTACCCTAGGCATCGATCCGCGGTAAAGGAGTCCAGGAGACGACAGCTCGCGATAGGGATCCCTCGACGCGAGGCCGCTAATCACTGGGATAATCGTAATCACGACCTCCCATCGCTGGTACCTTAGGGGCTATAAAACTAGGCGTAATCATGTACCATGACTTTATTTCCTAGTGGAGTTCCAGGCCCCGATGACGAATCGTGACCCTCAATTTTCCATATCGGTGTCGCTATCATTTTCATCCCTTCATTTTGGCCCCTCTTCGAGGGGGTGCACTTGACCCTGGGCGAGTAGAAGCGGACGACACGAGGTCGGTTGACAAATTGGCCCATTCCGTCGGCGAGGCCCGTAATTGGATGGGGTGGGGTAGAACGGAAGAAACGAGGAATCCGAAAGGCATTTCCGGTAAAAGGGACAGGGCCAAAGGTGGCGCGGCTATCCTCGGAATATTCCATTCGGCTCGATTTGCATAAGAAAAATAATTTCCTGGGAGTCCGGGGGTGGCGGCCGGCCCTCGGGAACCCTGAAGGAAATCCCGGAGGCGCGCCCTCGCACCCGGGGTCGTTTGCATTCTTCGAGGAGGAAGTTTTTTCTCCAACTTTCGGGCGCACCTGCTACGCGCGCGGCTGCGCAGGTACTTGCGATTCTCCTCGCAATTCGGAATTACCCTCCCCGGTTCCACCCACCTGGTACTTAGTTCGTACCGAGGCACTTACGAGGGATAAGCTCGACGTCCAACGTGGCCAAGAGTTGTTACAGATTTCTCCTTTCGCTCTTTATAACACTTTACCCCTTGGCCACTAAAGGCGTCCGACGTTTGGTCCAATGTTGCTTGCACGCGTCGATGAATCTCGCCCATATGGCGAAAGGGTTATGCAGTCAAAGGGTTAACGAGCGCTTTCTTTGAGATTTACGATCCAGTTTACACCTAGAAATAACGAAATGGAGCCGAGGTCTTGATGATGGAAACGAAGTATAAACTTCTACCTGTCTGGAACGACGAAAAGGACATTGTATAATTAATTTACATACAAGTATTATACTACCGCTCGTACATCTTGAACCATTGAAATTTGTATATTTTCATCCCGTCGATGTATCCAAGTCTTTAAGTTAACGTTACGCTGATGTAAATCGGCAATGGAATTATTAGTTTTACGCTAGGCTTGGATATTAAAGTGGCACATAATTAACAATTAACTTCGTGATTAGTTTGGACGTATAAAATGAATACCCCGATCGATGTTATCAATGGATCAAATGTTCCGTTACACGCTGATATAAACCACCGCATGAGATGATTAATTTCCGGTAGGTTGGACTATTAAAGTCGTACATAATTAACAATTATTAACATCATTCGGACGTATAAGTATACGATTAGACCATTAAAGTCGTACATAATTAACAATTGTTAACATCATTCGAACGTATAAGTATACGATTAGACTATTGACTCCTTAACGCAGATTTTTTGAAAAAAACCAGCCAAAAAAATCAATTTTTTTTAATGTAAAAAAAGAACACTAGAGCATTGTCTTGGCAAAAAAAAAAAAATTCTCGATTATATTCGAGGGTGAAAAATTATAGTGGCATAAAATACAACGCCGCTCGAATTATCTTGAGTGTCCACAGTTTGGCCTGTTTAGCGCGCTCGAATTAACTCGAGCGCACAAGTTAAGGGGTTAAAGTCGTACATAATTAACAATTGTTAACATCATTCGGACGTACAAAAGGAGTAACTCGACGAGGGTTCGGACAGGAGGGCCGCGACTCTCGGGAAGGAAGCGTAGAAGAAGGCGTCGCTACGCCGCGGGAGGGGTTCGGTCGGCGCGGGGAGGAACGGGCGTCGGGAGGGGGGCGTCGGTAAAGGAGGGAGTCACACCCAAGGAAGCGAACCGAGTGGCGACGCCTCAGTGACCGAGCTTACTCTCTCTCGTGCTTTCGCTCGCGAGCGTGGAGAGCAAGGACGCCCGTTCCGCCTTTCCACCACCACGAGCCGCCGCGAACTACCACGAACAGCCACCAACCACTACTAGGAACCAGAACCGGCGCCACTACCGCCACCAGCGGCGACACCGACAACTACGCAGCCTCGTGCGCCACCCCCGGCCACCCTTCGGCCCCTCTTTTCCTCCCTTCACCGGAGGCGACGATTTCAGCGCCCAGGTACGAGTCCTCGATATCCGAGATATCGCGCCCTTGGAAGGGATAAGGGAGGAGAGGGTGAAGAGGAGAAAAGGGACCTACGATTTGAAGCTTCCTTGACAACCTAGAAGAGGTTGAAGAATAAGCAGAGGGAGCCCAGGATCGGACCTGGTACCCTGGGCACTAAGGTCCCCCTCCGTATCCTGGATCGTGAAGAGACTTTTAGGGGTGGAAAATGGAGAAGGGCTGGTAAACAAGGGAGGAAACGACCCGTGGCACCGGCAGGGTCGCAGCTGACCTCGTGGTCTCCTCGTGGAATCGGGACCTGCCACCCTCCACCCGCTCTTCGACGCGCGCAGTCTTTGTTCCTCACCCTAGACCCACCCCCTTCGCCCTCTGGCGTCGTTTCGGGGCGCTGCAGGTGTCTTGGTAAGAGGACACGTGGGGTAGCCGGGGATCGAAGGACCTCCCTAGGGAGCGAGCTGATGGTGGACGGTGGATAGCCAAGGTGCCCCGGTCCACATCCGCAGGACCCTGAAGAGGACCCGTGATCCTGGTGCGCGGATGCCGAGGCGCATTGCATTTTGGATGAAGTCGACCGATCGGGAACTGCAGGGGAGCTAACAATAGTGGGCTTAGAGATTGGCCGAGAACGTGAGGGACCGTTTTCCGGGCATCGAATCGTCCGAAGAAGTAGGCACCAGAGGTACTCGAAGACGATTCTTCGTCGCTCACCGATGAGGAACGTCAAGGGTGTTCAGGATCGGCAAGTGGACTCGTGCCTAGGGTCGCTCGTGGTACCAGATTCTGAAAAAGACCCCGTGCACCTGCCCCAGAGGGAGCGGTACCACTCCACCTGAACTTCCAAAGGACCCCAACGTCTCCAGGGATGTCTTCAGGGATGCATTAAATCCCACCACCTCTCACCCTGGATCTTTCATTGCCGATCACGTCCTTTCGGCTCTTTTGGACTCTGGAATGCTCAGGAGGAGTTTAGCGATCTTTGTTTCCTCCTCCTCAGGGTGCCGTAAGTCGGTCCGTCGTTGATCCCGATCCAGCTCGTCATTGAACCTGCCGATCCGATTCTCCCCTACATCGATCGCACCTCTTGCGACGAATTCCCGGATAATATCCCTCGTCAAAGGGAGTGGAAAGGGGACGCGAGGAGGGCAGTCGTTCGCGAGCTCGGTTTCGAGCACTTCGCCACTTCGGCCTCGGGTTTCTCCTGGTGAAGTGCACCCGGGCCTGCCGAGCCTTCGCGATTGCCGACGGGAAATTAGCTCGCGGTCTCTTTTACGCCGACTACCAGTCGTTCTCGTAGATTTTCATTAAGAGTGATATCCGCGAATTCCCGGGCCGCGGGTGCGGACGTGAGTGCGAGCCTTTACGACCCTGGGATATCGCGGAGGCGAACCAACCCCCCCGTACTCGAGATCATCCCCTGGCAAGATGGTCGACTTCATCGCTTACCCGGATATCTCCTACCTCTACGACGAGCTCTTGGTACGTACTCGAGGTACTCTCTATCTAAGATAAGGTAATATCCAAATTCTAGCGCTTCTTTGAGGTGATGTGATAGTGGCCTCGAAGGGGTTTCGTTTATAAAACATTTCTCCCAACTAGGTTTACCGAATAGTTTCTTCTATTGGGGGTGGATGGGGAGAGTTTGGGTTGGAAGAACTTCGTTTCATTTTCATATAATATATCTGACGAGATTCGTCGAGAAGATGTGAATCTTGGTACCGTGGGGAGTTCATGTCTCGGGGGAGACAATAAAATGTTTTATCGTTTATTCACGAATTCCCGTTATTGGGGGTGGATGGGGGGAGTCTGGGTTGGAAGAATTTCGAATTTGGCCTCGACGGGTCGAGGGAACCGGCCGGAGAATTTCAGGTGTTACCCCGAAGGCGAGTTAATCATTTATCTTGCACACCTGGGGGATGGATTCTTTTTTTCTTCCGGGGGGATGCGTCGAATGGCACTCGGAGGGGGTGGGCAAAAGCGAGTGGAAACGTTTGAAGGCTGCGATGGGACCGTTTCAGGGCTGGGGGTAAATATTAAAGATTGAATTCCTGGCGGGCGAGAGTAGGAACTGAACAACTGTCTTAAAAAGGAAAGTCAATACCGAAAGTCAACGCGGAATTCCCGTCGCAGTTCGGGAGGAGGGGGGGAGGAGGAGGAGGAAAAGTGTTTCGACGGGGAAAGGAAAGGGGAAAAGTCAACGCGAAAAGATTAAGCGTCGGACGGGGGGGAAGGGACCGGCTCGAAAATAGAAATCGATGTTTCGAAAGGAATAGGACCGCGTTCTCTGCAACTCCTAACGTTCGATTAATTAGGGGGGGCAATTATTAATTACCGGGAGAAGATATAACTCATCCTTTGAGGCGGATCCAATTTCCAAGAGAAATATGCGGATCGATTGGATTATTTGGGGTAATTCCCGTGAAAACGGAAGTAAAATGGGAATTAATAAGAATTACGTCGAGCATATTTATAGGGGCAGTTTCGTTAATTATAAGTAAAGGTGGAGGGGACTCCCGGGTGTCAAAGTCAAGGGGATCCGATTTTCTCAGCTAGAGTTAAGGGTGAATCTCGTCCTTTTCTCGAGTCGAGTCCACCCCCGAGGTGCGGCGACGGAGGGGCGCCTCTCCGGGCGTTTGAAGGGAAGATAGAAAAAAAAGAAAAAAAAACGAAAAGAGGGACGAAGTTGTGGAATTATTCCGGGAGGCTCGACGGGCAGATCCGAGGGGTAGATACCCTGTCCTAGATTGGCGAACGAGCGTTTCGTCGCGAATTAACGAGCAGCCCTCTCGCGAGGGGTACAAAAGATGTCCCGGAGGGTGTCGGGGTGGAGGTGGGTCGCGGCTCGGGCGCCCTCCTCGGCCCGGCTGGAGGGAGTGCTTTAGGAGAATATCACTTTGATCCGACGCTTAACGAACGATGGACCGCGGTCCGTAAGAGTGCCCAGACTGAATTTAATTAGGGCTCTTAACTCGGCCCGAAAGAGGAGGCCCGATAAAAGGTCGGCCGGAGGTCCCGTGTGCAGGACGGAGGATCCACTTTGAGAGGGACCCGCGAGGACGTCGAGGGCGTCGAGGGCGCCGACGCGAGTCACTTCCGACCGATTGTCATGCAAATTCGCGAACCGGGCCGATAGCGAGCTCGATATTGCTCGGTTCGAGGACCGCCGCCCGAAGAAAGCTCAAAGGGAGGCCATTGTTGGCGCCGATTGGACGATATCGGGCAATTAGTAATCGGGCCCCACCCCCTGGGGGGAGATGGGGTGGGAATTTTCGACCTCGCGACGTCGAGGTCTGCACTCGTGGCGGTTTCCGGTCTCCCGAATTTCAGATTTCTCCCGGGAAGAGCGTTCTCTCTCCCGAAGACGATTTTCTTGTCGGACATGAAGATGGAGGAGAGAATTCCAGGTCGAGTCGCCCCTACGGCGGCGTCTTGTCTTTTGGATTTGAGGTACCTGGAAGGGGCGTCGATTTCTCGTTTAAGACCTTGTGAAGGGTTGAAGGAGATTTTTTCAAATTATTTCGAGGCAGAGCACTTCTCGTGTCGAGCTCTGAACCCTGGAATACGAGATTCCTGTAGGGAAGGGAGGGCTCTTTCTTGGAGATTACCTTGAATTAGAATACGAAGGGGTGAAACATTCGCGGGTAGTCGGGTGCTTCTTCAGGGTGGATGATGTTGGAATATCACCTGGGTGGAATGTCGCGGGACTCCCAGGGAGAATCTGAGATTTTTTCTATGGTCAGCTCTACCTTACAGGTTACCTTGAATTAGAATACGAAGTGGAGGTTAGATTGGAATAGAAGTCAATATCTAATCGCGGATACTCCGGTAATACTTCATGGCGGAAGATGCTGTAAAAATGCCGAAACGTCCCGGGTAAATGAAGTAGCCCACGGGAGATTGGTTTTCGCAGCCCTGGGACGTTAAAACTCGCCCGGGTGGAGGCTCTGCAAGGTCGAGCTCCCTCGGGAGGAAATTGAAGACGTCTCCGCGACCGAGAAATAATGTCCCGCTCCTTGAAGTTTGACGGGGTAAAGTTCGTTCCTGCGGATCGTGTCCGCGCCCTCTCGGGGGGCGGCGGGAGGGCCTGGCGGAAAATGAGAAAATTTTATTTGTCCTGCAAGGCATCGCCCTCCGAAAATAAGGAACCGCGCGGAAAGCTCGCCTCTACGGACGGCAAAGTAAACAGGCCGCATCCCCTCGTGGCCAGTCCCGACCGAAACTTATTTCCGCTGGGCAGTAAAACGTTTCGCCGTTAGGACGGAAGGCCAGGGGGGGGTGTCCATCGAATCCTTGTCGTTGACCGACCGGGCTCTCGATTTTCCGCCCACCCTCCACCCTACCCTGAGGAGAATCCGGCCGAATTTAACGGGGGGATTTTTCCCTCCCCTTAATCGAAAACCCGACTAACTAAAATGAATGCCTTCACCTAGTAATTATCTCGTTGAGCTGTGAAAAATGTACTCTACGCAATATCTGAGAAAGAAAATTAAAATATGTCCATGGTACCCGTCGTTCAAATTAGCCATGGAATTTGTTCACGTCTTTTTCGTAAAAATGATGTACTGTCAGTCTTATCGAAGCTCGTGGAATGGATACCTCTGAAAAATGTACTCTACGCAACATCTGAGAAGGAAAATTATTAGTTTTACTTTGATTTATTTAGAATTACTGTACGAAAACGATACGTGGAGTATGCCATTTAGTACAATACCGAATATGATTCGACACAACTGTCGATATAAAAATGAACGTCGGCAACGTTAGATATTTAGAAAAATCATTTCTACCGACGTCGATCAAGTTTCTCGATGTGTATCACTTTACCTTAATTATCGCAAGAGTAATTTCTTTTAACGAGGTTCAGGAATTCGGCTTTAAGCGTCTTGGAGTAGATTTTAAAAGGTCGTGGCATAATTTTCTATGGCAAATCCCTTTGTGAGAATTTTCATTCCCCGCAGGAGTGTTGCGTTTCAATTCGACCCAGTTAAATATCCGGGCTAGGGAAATCTGTAAAATTCCTAAACGCGAGGCGGCAAAGTCCAGGGTCCCGATTTAGTCCGGCAGAGGAGCCAAAGAGATCAATCGGCGTGGCCGGGACCGACAGCTACCTCGGCATATAGAGCAGAAACCATAAAGCCGGGAGGTCGGAGTGGTAGGAGCACTAAAAATAAAAGGGAATATCGCGCAAACACTCGAGGCGCCATTAGCCATTACCATTTCCAGACGGCCACTCCGCAGGGTCCCTAGACGCGCGTCGGGGCGCTCGGCGGAAGCGGCTCCTAGTGATATCTTCAGGGCCCTGCCGGGCGACTTCGGGTCGCCGGCACTCTCTCCACGGCCCTCGAGTAATTTCTTTCAATTATTTCCGGGCTCCTCTCGGGGGCCTGGTGTGTTTCTAATCTAAATATTTACACGCTCCGAGTTTGGCCGGCGCGAGCCGAGCCGAGAGGGAGCGAGGTCGCCGACTCGGGGAGAGGCTAAGGCTTCGGAAGAATTTTTTAAATCGAGCAGCCCCTCCCCTCAGCCCCTTCGGGAGCCATCGATCTCTCGGTAATCGGGGCCTTGTCGAGGTGGCGGTTAAAATAAGCGCGAACCTCCCGAGATCGTTTGACGCACTGCCGAAGCTCGGAGCGCTCTCCGAGTGGGAGAGAATTGCCGATTTCCAATATGGCGAACTAGAGTCGGAGTCGACCCCATCTTCTCCTCGGCTGTCCCATCTCTCGGGAAATGTGGGTCTCGGTCATCCCGCGAGTTATATTTTATGTCACCTTTTATTGCCTCCCGTTCGGACCGACCCCGAAGTACCATTCCTTGTCGGACCGCAGGAGCCAATTCGGAATAAAGTCAGACAATGTTCCCCATACCACGGAAAATCCGAATCACTTGATAACTCATTCCTTAACGGCGAATGCAGTCTCGATAAGCTGACACTCTCGAATTTTTTTTTTTTATTATTTTAATCTTCAAGATCTATCCGTCAAATCGGTTTAAAAGTCCCGGGTAATTCTTTCTTATCATCCCCCTATTTGAAAATGCTCAAAAGAAGCGGCCGACGCGCCGCGCTCTTTGTGACGCCCGACGCGCTCCTTGCGACTCTCGACGCGCCCCTTGCGACGCCCGACGCGCTCAGTGGGACTCTCGACGCGCTCAGTGGGACTCTCGGTGGAGGAAGGGTACTTCGCCCCGGAGGACGCGAAATTCGGTCGCGGTTCCGAAAAAGACTCCGAGGGGGGCCGAGGATCTCGCCTTTCGGAGCGGCAAGTGTCCCTCGTCGGGCGCTTAGGCATTGTCGGCGATATCTCACCGAGGCACGTGGGCACGCTTTGTGTTTCTGCCCCAGTTCGTACGTGCGCGCAAGCCAGACATACGGGTTTGGAGGTTTATGAGGCAAAGGGCGGCGCGCGATAAAGCATTCTCGCTCGCTTTGTGTACCTTGGGCTAAAAATAACGTACGTATCGTTGGCGGGCGCAGTTGCATGCTCGAAATTTTCAGCCCACCTTCCGGCAAGCCCATGATCGCCGTTCACGTATCGTTGAGCGCTGCTGCAACGCCGCTGCGACGTCGCCGCAGGCGAGCCGCAGACGCGTTTCAGCGACGGACTCCCCGCCGAGTTTTTCGGAGGAACGGCGAAAAAGTCTCGCCCTACTCTTCGTACGCGACAACGATCCCGGATGAAGCGGTAATTTGTATAATAATTGGGAAAATCCCGAGGGGACTCAAGGGTGCAGAAGTCGTCTCCACTCCCGGGCGCACTTGGCGTGGATTTTCAGGAGTGAGGGTAATTACTAAAGTGGGAGGTGTCGGTCGATATTTCGGAACTAGGAGTATGGATTTTAATTTTCGAATCCATGGGATCGTCGTTAGAATTCCTGGGGATGGTGCAGAAGCAGTCTCCACTCCCGGGCGCACTTGGCGTGGATTTTCAGGAGTGAGGGTAATTACTAAAGTGGGAGGTGTCGGTCGATATTTTGGAACTAGGAGTATGGATTTTAATATTCGAATCCATGGGATCGTGGTTAGAATTCCTGGGGATGGTGCTGAAGCAGTCTCCACTCCCGGGCGCACTTGGTGTGGATTTTCAGGAGTGAGGGTAATTACTAAAGTGGGAGGTGTCGGTCGATATTTCGGAACTAGGAGTATGGATTTTAATATTCGAAACCATGGGATCGTGGTTAGAATTCCTGGGGATGGTGAGTTTACGAGGGAATGACGTCTCGTCGGTTTTCCAGGAGATGGAAAGTTGGTTTTTCTTCTTTTTCTATTTTCTTTCAATTTCCGTTTAACGAGTCTTTTCAAGGAGACGACTTTCTATGGGCGAGTCGATGATTCACGGGGGAGAGTCCCCGTGGAAATTCGTTCGGGCGCTAATCCCTTGGGGTGTATCGGCGGGAGCAAACACAGACGCGTCGCGACGTCATTCGGCGTCGGTCCCTTGGCCGTCCCCTTTGAATTTCATCAGCGCGCCGCGTCAGCGGTACTCTTTTCATATGGAAGCAGGCCAGAAGTTGGCAACTCCATCTTGGGGACAGGGGTCGCGGGGGAATAATTCCGACGGAGAGCCTGATGAGCCAGGGTGGCCAACTACGAGACGCCCTCAAAGACTCTCCCCGCTAATTTGATGATCCTCCACGGAGCGACGGCAATCTGGCGGCGCACACGCTCCCGCCGATCTCGCCTCGCTTTTGGCGAGCCGAGAGCCGGTTAAGACCCCCCCTGGTTCTCCGCCTTAACCAGTTCCCTTTGCCTTAACCCTTTTCCGGAAGACGGAAGTCGCGACGCGGCACGTTCCGGCATTTTCCCTGGGAGAGCCTCCGAGCACCCTGGCATGGATCCTTGTAGGTCCATTGGTCCGGCGGTACCAAGAGGGCGGTCCTTGCTCCTGAGTATCAGCAGAAAAAAGGATTTGTCATCTTCGAGTAGTACCGGATTTGATGCCGAAGAGATAGACCCCTCTTGTTAGCATCCCGATCCTCTCATCATGAAGACCCTCATCCTGGATTTTGTTAGGGAAAGTATGGTTCAGTCTTCAACTGGTACCGGATTATTCATCTCATGACGAAGAGGTACACTTCCCTTCAACCTTGCTTGATCTAGTTGTATCCTAGATGTGCACGTGTTAAGAGACCAACCACTGGTTTCGGATCCTCTGTTTTGTTAAAGAAACTCGTATAACCTTCCCTGATATCGGATCATCCGTTTGACGGATAAAAATCCCGCCTCCTGGGGGGAAATGGGTCCGAAGGGTCCAGAATTTCAAGATCCCTGGATTTTGTTAGGGAAAGCATGGTCCAGTCTTCAAATGGTACCGGATCATTCATCTCATGCCGAAGAGGTACACTTCCCTTCAACCTCGCTTGATCTAGTTGTATCCTAGATGTGCACGTGTTAAGAGACCAACCACTGGTTTCGGATCCTCAGTTTTGTTAAAGAAACTCGTATAACCTTTCCTGATACCGGATCATCCGTTTGGCGGATAAAAATCCCGCCTCTTGGGGGGAAATGGGTCCGATGGGTCCAGAATTTCAAGATCCCTCTCGATCGAAGCCCATCTCTGGATGGGGTCGGGGGGTCGCCGGGTCCCGGGGGTGCAGGCGCCCCCGCGCTTAATTTCGCCGGCGATTCGTTCGGGGTCCGTACGTGGGATTACCGGCCCCCGCTCGGGGGTGGAGGCCTCTGATGAGTTTCCGGAGGTCTTCGGTCGCGATCTTCCAGCTTCAGCTGGGACTCCGCAGGGCCGGCGAGAGAGGAGCTGGGTCAGCGTCACCGGAGTGTATAATTGGCTTGATTGCCGGGTTCTAATCTGGTTCTCCCCGCGGGGTGGAGAAGAGGCCCCGGATATGTTCAGGAAGGAGGCGGCCGAGCAGCGACCCGCTTTCCGCCACCTTTCTTATTCACAACCCCGACTAACCTGAACGGATGGACGCAACCCGAGAGTCCTTGGTCCTGGACCCGGAAGAAACCCTCCAGGACTCGCTTCACCTGGAAACCCCAAAGACCTCAAACAAAAGCCCCCTTTCCACCCCTAAACCCCACCAGAAAATCTAAAACCCAGATTAAGAATTACGCCTTCGAAAACGGAAACCACCCCTTACCTCCATCGAGAAAGAAAAGAGTCCCATTGAACCGAAGAGATGTTTTCTCAGTTCGACAGAAATCAACACGATTTAATTGGATGCAACGTATCCGCGAGATTAAGGATAACTCATTTGAATTCATTCCAGGCAAATGATTATTCCATGAATTGACAGAATACATCCCTCTTTGGTTCTACCGATTCCATTCTCTCGGGGTCCGAATCATATCTCTACAAAGGTTCGTCCCTATTTCCCCTCCCTCGTCCCTCCTCGGGTCTGAAATTCGGATTTTAAGCGTCGTTGGGGTAGGCCCTCCTTTAGTAGAGTGCAACTGGGGTGCACTTATATCGCGTTTAACTCCGAATAGGGGTGGAGGCCAGATATCGGACCCCTTTGGGGTCGCTAATCGCTCTCGTCGCGGGGCGTCGCGACGTCTTCAGGGTCTCCCAGGAAGGAGGATTCGGTAAGTGCATCATCGCCAGTCCTCCCTCGTGGAGACGAATGGTAGTAATAAAACAGCCGGCGTCCAGGGGTGGGTGGGGGGTTGGGGGGTGGGGGCGATGTAATGTGTGGCCGTTATAAACGTTTCGGTTGTTACGTTGACATCACTGCCGGATAACTGGCTTGGCACCAACTGCATTCCCGTACCCTATCTGCCATCTACTCTCACCAATAAATATCAACCTCCCCCTGTCCCCCCTGCCCCCGATAATTTATCAAGGCGCCTCCGAAGAATTGTTTAACTTTTGGAAATTGTCCCCCGATCGCTGGTCGATCTCAGGGGGGTTGTTCGGGCCCGGAGAATTAAGATGATGTGATAGTGACGCCGAAGAGGTCTCGTTTATGAAGCTTATCTCTTAGGTGGGTGCACCGAATCGTTTTAATCCGAGAACGTGAATTTGGAGGCTGTAAGGAAGCTCCCGACGCTCGTGAAATTTCGATATTAAGGTTATTTCGTTGGTAGGTGGTTGGAGAATTTTGATAAGGAATGGCGTTATCTTTTGTCGCGAGTTCCAGAGCCTCCTTATTAACGGGGTGTAAGATTTGAAGTACATTAGTACCCCCGATTGGGAGGATAGATTTTCCTCGGGGATCGATCTCCGAGGCATCTCCCGATGGTTCCTTGTAATCTCTCCGTCCGGTAGGTTGATGATTACGGATTAACCAGGAACTTGAAAATCCTCCGGGAGGGACATTTTGTGTATTAGCTCGACCTCGGGCACGGTTCTACCGTGTTAAACGTAACTCCGGATGAATCCGTAAACCTGGAAGCATCACTCGGATGTGGTGGACGAATTTCCTAGTTGGTAATTAGTTTCACGATTTTACAACCCGGTTTATAATTACCCGGAGGCGGAGGGACGAGGTTCGAGACTTCGCCTCGGCGTAACTACGGACCCCGCGGTGGGAATTAAATTCCGGGGGTATTTTTTAACGGGGGCACGTACACCTCCAGTGTCCAGTGGATGGCGTCGGACCGGCATCGGGGAACACCCGCGATTTCTCGGATTAAAATTGCATACCTCGGCGAACTATTTCCGCAGAGACTCGGCGAGCGGGTCCATCCCGAGGCGCGAGAGAGGCGTCGTTAACGTCGGGCACTTGATTACCTCACAGGACAGTGAGGCGGCTCGTATACTGTTTAAGGACTACCCGAAGTTTGTTTAACGCCTCGTAAAATCGGGGGCGATTGAAACGCGTCCGCCTCGGTCCAAGGGGGAGGTTTTTCGACCCCCCGCCGATCGACGGATCGATTTCCCTGCGCGAAACACGAGGGGGATCGTAAAAAGCTTTATGCCGAACTTCCTGAAACGGGCAAAGAAGGGGGCGGGGAGAAGAAGAAAAAAAAAAAGAAAAAAAAACCTAAGAAAGAAAAGGGGAAAAGCCTGGTCATTTCGCAGTCATATCCGGCCGTTCCGGAAGCTCTCGAGGAGCTTTCCGGAGACGGTGGGTGGTTATGTGCCCGGAAGAAGACGCGGGATATACGGCGGTATACTTTTAATATCCTCTCCTTGGCGAGAAGAAATCCGAGAGCCCGGGGGGCGTAACGCCCCCCTCCGGGTGGGTCGGCATCGCGGCTGTCCGCGTATTCTTTTTTTTTTTTTAACGACTAGCCCTCTCGTAAAGAGACGCGCGGCACGGCGGGGGAGTGGGGGGAGGCGAAGTTTGCATCGCCGGGGAAACTTTTACAATTTCATCGACACGGCGGTTCCTCCCGAGGGGGTTAGCGAGGGTCCACCTTCCAATCCCACGGGGAATTATTTCGTAGTGACCTCCTCGATGGGGCGTCGGCGAGGGAATGTCCACGGGAGCGTTCGCGGTGGGGTGGCGGTGGGAGGGAGGGGGTGGCCACTCCCCCCAGAGGGGCGACCGGTGATTAAAAGTACTCGGGCCTGAAGGGCATTAATCGTACACGAAATGGAGAAAATAATTTAATTTGAAAGTAAAAACGCGCGGGGGATCCGCGCTTTGCAAGTCCGATGGGTGGCCCATTGTTTCCGAGGCCGCGAAGGATACCACCCCCTCGGTGGGGGGGCCGTCGCGTAGTCTCCTTTGTATAATCAAAACTCTCGAAGACATTTTCATATTGTTTGCGATTCAATTGGATGGGCAATTTCCGAGTTGTCTTTGGGAAGGTCCCTCATTCCGCCCTCCCCCCCACCCCGGCTCACCCCCTTCTTGGACGGCCGCTTTTCGCGCCCTATTTCTCGGGGGTTCTCGCTTCCCCTTTCTCTATCCCTTTCTGCTCCTCGCTACGCGCTAATTCTCGCCTTCGATCGGGATTCCTCCCCCTCTATCGAACCCGGCGTCTCGACGCCGAGCGTCCTGGAAAGTCTCGGAAAGTTAATGGACGACTCGATCGCTCGACTTTCGGCCTTCTGAAAGAGCCGCGCCTTGTTCGGAAGTAGTTCAACCCCGTCTTTGGACCCGTGTCGGTATTGTGCCCGGTCCCGATGCACGAACTCTCGCCACGGATCGCGGTTTCCTGAAGCCCGAATTTATATTTAATCCCTCCAAGACTTCCGATTTCGGCTCGATACGTGATTTAAGTTGCAATGATTGGCCCTGGTATTGCGACTCGGGACGCCGCTCGAAAGGGCCTCGGTAAATTCGGGAAACGTGGCTTATCTAAACCCTAACCTCAGTTTGTTATCCACTTGTGGAGACGTTTGTAATGTACTGTACTGTTTGTAATGTGATTCTATGGGGCGGTTTAAGAGACATTAATATATTCGGGAGCGACTTGTATTTTACAATCATCATTTTAATCGCTGCATTGAATTTGTAATATTTCTTTTTTTTTTTTTTCTTGCGCCACCTTAGTGTGCGACAAAAGAAATACAAATGGCCGATTCGCAGGGGTGGATCTTTCGTGAGGGCGCGGAGGAATGAAATATGAAAATTGCTTCAAAAGGGGAGTTGCCCCAAAAGGAAGTATTCTTCGGAATGATTGTTGAAAGTAAATATGATTTGAGTGTTTTTAAGTGTATAAATGTTTTTCCTGCTTTCCGACCGTCTATGAGGGGACGCCGTTCTTAATACATTCGCAATCGGCAAATTATTTCCGCTTCAAATACTGAGTACCGGCGAAAATAATGAAATTCTGAAACTGGTTGCCGCAGACTCGTATCGTGTATAGTTATGGACGTGATTCACGTCAGCGGCAATCAGGAATAGAATTTAAAATGACGTGAATTCACGTCAGCGGCAACCAGGAATGGAACTTGAAGAGACGTGAATTCACGTCAGCGGTCGCGAATGTGTTACGGGGTCTGCTCTCGATTCGGGGTCTCTAAATCTCGGTCCTGGGACGGGGTCGGGATGTCGCGTGTCTTCGGGAAAGTGTCGAAAAGTTGGCCCGTGATTGTTCGGTCTGGGTGTTGTCCTTTTAAAAATTCCACGCGTCATTTGAGAGAAATTTCCGCGGCCTTAGGCTGCCTAACTTCGGGCCCTAATGGGGAGCATTCACACGGTACGTTTGCGGGGCCGTCGATGCATCGGGATTCCCTCGACTTGGCCCCGTGCATCCCCTGAAATTGCACCTCCGTAACGGGGCCGAATTAATTCCTACCCTTGCTAACGAATTTACCCCTCGCCGACCCGTTCTCCGGCGCATCCGACCCTCTGGTGCAGCGTACTCTCCGGGGGCGAATCGTGCCAATCCTTCCCCTACCCCCCGACGCTCTACGGGAGAAATGTTACCAGAAATAGCTAAATAATGGAATATTAATACAAGGACAGGTGAAGCTTCCTCTGTTATCGAAATCGACGATCCTTCAATTTCCACCCGAAATATGAATTCTAATAACTTTCCGATCCCATTTAAATACGACTTCATTGAGACTTCTCGGCATCAGCGCTTATTTACGCACGAAGTTTGGTCTTGTAGTATGTCTGTTTAAAATTCTTTATGAGCACTTCGTAGTCACTAGAAGTGTCACCTAATTTTCTGAAGAACAATTGAAGGTTCCTCTGTTATCGAAATCAACGATCCTTCAATTTCCACCCGAAATATGAATTCTAATAACTTTCCGATCCCATTTAAATACGACTTCACTGAGACTTCTCGGCATCAGCGCTTATTTGCGCACGAAGTTTGGTCTTGCAGTATCTCTGTTTAAATTTCTTTACGAGCACTTCGTAGTCACTAGAAGTGTCACCTAATTTTCTGAAGAACAATTGAAGCTTCCTTCGTTATCGATATCGGCGATCCTTCAATTTCCCCCCGAAGCATGAATTTTAATCACTCTCGGATCCTATTTAATATACGTTTTTATTGAGATTTCTCTTATGAATTTTAATAACTTCGAAATTCCATATGCATATATTTCTTTATCTGAGATCTTTCGATATCCTGCGGTACGTTTTTGCACCCGAAGTCCGACATTGCACTGTCGGTGTTATACAATTTTGGGTGAGCGCGAATCGATACGAAAATCGGGCCACTGTCGATCGATAGGGAGAGTAATTTGGAGAGACGGAATAATTTTTCGGAGGGCAATCGACATTTCAATGATAATGCATTTCCTCGGGAAAGGGAGGGGGCGATCTTTGCAGGGGTTCTGCCGCCGGTCGTTAGGTCGATTCCGATTATCGTCCGGTGATTAACGCGGTTATCGGCGCCGATCGATCTCGGGCCGAATCGGGTAATCAAACCGGAGATAAGGTACGCAGCGGCGGGGGCCCTTATTGGCCCAAATTGGGGCGGAGGGAAAAGGGGGCCGATCGATCGGCAATTTCGAGACAATACGAGGGCGCGGGTGTAATCGCCGAGATGGCGACGCCGACGTCGCCGAGGCGTCTCCCGGACCGTGACTCCCGATATTAATTATTACACGCGTCATAACCGGGGCGGATTAATTCTCGAAACTAGGTCGGACACTTCGATTCGGTGACGGTTGGCTCTTTCCGACAATCGGCCTTCCGGTTTCCGAAATCGAGGGCACTCCAAGCGATCGGGATTTAACCACCTGCCCTAAAAAAATTAAAAAAAAAAGAAAAAAAAAAGACAATGCTTCTTGTCAATTTAAACGAGGCGGACGACGAGTCGTGACGCGCACCGCGGAAGTCGTGGAGATTAAATTGAGGGAAATGTAATCTAAGAGATCAATTCTACAATTGTCAAGTACAATGTAGGCACCGCGCACGCGTGTTCGAGTTGCGGCGCGACACGTGGATTCCACGCGTGTGGAGGATTTCGAGATTTGCAGGGACGCGTGTGGGCGGCCGGGCAAGGCGGAAAGGCGCCGGAGCGGATGAGAGAGGAAGAGCGAGAAAGCGTGGGAGTAGAGAGGGAAAGAGGGTGCGAGGGAATGGAGGAGCGAGAAAGAGAGGGAAAGGAGAGACGGAGGTGCGGAACGCGCCCAAGAGCGACGCGGATAGAAGAAAGGGTTAGAGGGCTGTAGGGGGTGGTGGAGAGAGAGAGAGAGAGAGGCCTCCAGAAAGAGGGAAAGAGGAAGGCGACATAATGCGCGCGGTATACCGCGCCACTTCCGAATTACTCCGGCAAAATCTCCCCGCGTATTTGCATCCCCCCGCTGCGGGGGCGCAGCCAGAAATTAATTGCGTACTTGCGAGGGCAACAATGAAACATCGTCGCCACCCCCCATCCACTACCCGTACGCGAAACCACCCCCACGGGAAACTCCGCAGATGTTGCGCGCCCCCCCCCCCCCCCCCACACACACCGAGGTCGGAAATCAAAGAGTTTTGCCGCCGCGACCGCTTGTGGCCATCGAAACCCTTTGATGCACCCCGACCACCCCCTGAATTTTTCGCCACCCTCATCTGCCCCCCAAAAAAAGGATCTTTTCGGGACCATTAAGCGGTATTTCAATTTCTGATGGATCTCTTCGCCATCTTCGATGGGAAATTTTATTTAGACTTTGTTAATCTGTCTCATCAATGTCCATGTCAAGAAGTTAGCATCGTGATATGTTTTTTTTTTTAAATGGAATTTCGAATTTTATGTAGCCCTTATTAATTGATCTCAGGAATAAATGCTTATGATGAGGAGTTAGGAATTGATGGGGAACGTGCTTTTTTTTTTTGTGGATGTGGATTTTTGCATGTTTTCTTAAATTTCATTCATCGAGGAAAACCTTGAAGAGGGAACGTGGAGTCCTCGAGGAGCTTCCGGATGTCCGGCTCGCTCGCATCTCCCGACTTGGCTCGGTGCAGGCCTCGGTGCCGATTCCGCAAATAACTATCGAAATTAGATCCGAGAACCGGAGCGCACGTGCGCTCCCGGAACAATGGCGCGTAACGTCGGGGAGGGTGGACGCGCGGTTTCTCCGCGCCGGAAGTAAGGGCTGCCCGTCTCGCGGGACCACGCGGGTTTATGGGCCGGTGCGTGCCTCTTGCGCGCGTTTTGCTCCCTTTTTGCTGGACCCATTAAGAGAGGTCCCGCCTTCGCGGAAGAAGAAGTCGAGACGAGCCGGATGGATGCTGCGATGGACCTCTGCGACGTGACGGTGGACAGAACACCATGGGGGGTTTTCTACGTCGATTCGATAGCCATCGATATCCTTAGAGCCTATTTGAAATAATTCCCGGTCACAGGGAAAAGTTGTACTCCTCCGAGAAACTGTGAATCTCTTGAAAATCGGTACCTAAAGATAGAAAGAAGAGCGTCTTCAGGGTCCTCTTCGAGATCTGGACACCGAGAAGGGGCGGCAGGGTTACTGGGATGGACAGAACACCATGGGGGGGTTTTCTACGTCGATTCGATAGCCATCGATACCCTTAGAGCCTATTTGAAATAATTCCCGGTCACAGGGAAAAGTTGTACTCCTCCGAGAAACTGTGAATCTCTTGAAAATCGGTACCTAGAGATAGAAAGAAGAACGTCTTCGAGGTCCTCTTCGAGATCTGGACACCGAGAAGGGGCGGCAGGGTTACTGGGATCGGTTCATGGAGCTGGTCAGTCGTTTCCGTTGGACATGAAACCTTGAAGTCTTGGCTCCGATGTGCCTATGGGAGGGTGACTCTTCAGGGGATGCTGAAGCGTCTTTGAGATTGCACCCTGGCGACGGTGATCACGGCTGGTCCACGTGATGCCAACTGTAAATGCAGATTGAATAATCCAGAGGGATGAAAGTTACATCGGCCGGGATCGGTGAATGGGTTCGGCCGCGTTAAGGATCGCCTCCCCCACCTGAGGCTGCCCCTCACCCCCAGGGGGTGGAACCACCGCCCATCTTGGGAAACGTTCTTTGGGTGATTATCCTTCATCGCGCTCATCGTTTAGCACTCGAAGACCGAGTCTGGACTTGGGATTGATGGTCGGGTACTCGGGTCTCTCTGAATGCGGCCCCCTCTTCGGGGTGTTTTCCGCGCATTTGCATCCGCCGGCCTCGACGCTTTCCGCAATTTCGACGAGTCTGCGTCGGGCCGAGGGGCCGTCGTCCTCGGACTTGTTTCGGGTAATTAAATCCGGGAGAGCGACGCGATGTCGGGGGCCGATAAACGAAGGGGTGGCCATCCGAAGAGTCGAAGGGGTCGGAGAGCAAGAGGCCGGCTGAATATTGCGGCGCCTCCACCCCCGACCTCCGGGGGCGTCGACGTCTCGCTACATCTCGTGTCACCACTATTTATTCCGTCTACATTAATTCCTGGCTGCGAAACGGGGACCTGGATTTTCACCCGGCATCCCTTTTTCCCCCCTGTTTCAGACCTCCCTCTGAACTAAATTAACGGCGTCCATTTCTTTTTCCACCGTCTTATATATCTTTTTGGACTTTGGGAGTTGCACCTTAAAGACCCCACCTTCGGGATTTTTGGAATCGATACCTTGAAGAGTACCTCGGTTACCCTCCTCTGGAGAATTAGGGCAGGTACTAGTTTGTCATCCCTTTCGATGAGTTCGAAATGCACCCCTGATCGATTTATCGAAAATCAACGGGGCGATCTTGACTCCGACGGATCGGAAATCGGAATCGGCCACTCGGAAAGTGCGGTCGGCGCTAATAAACGAGAGCGAGCCAATAAACGGGCCCGAAAATAGCCGGAGTGACGTCAACGACGGGGTCGGCGTTACGGTGGAGGTGGCATGCAGAGCGGCGCGTCCACCTCCGGATTCGTCATCCGTCCTTCCACCCCGTCGGGGGGAGTGCCCCACCCTCGGCTCTAATTCTTCCTTTCAGCCGGGCCTTTTTTTGCGGGGGCGCCACCGCAAAATGTAATATTTCCACGGTACGTCCTGCCGGCTACCAATCTTCGCGGAAGCAATAATAGCGCACCGTCCGTCCAGCTGTCCGCGGGGGGTGGCAAAGCCCACCCCTTGCGGTCCCTCGCGGAGGCTGGGGAAGGTGCGGACCAGAAGTCCCCTGTCGTCCCCCTTTCTCTCTCCCTCTCTGTATTTAGCGCCGATATTTGCCTTGACAAAACGGAATCGCCTCCGCGCGCCAGAGGGCGGCGCCGCCGCTCCGTGTTTGAACTATAGTAATTTGAGGCAGGCTAATGAAAGTGCCGAGCAAACAGCGTCACGACGCTCGGCGTCAAAGCCGAAACCTCCGCCCATTGGTCTTCGGCCCGGAGGGCAGCCGCTACTCTTTCGCGGGATTCGATATTTAGGATCGAATCGCCGGATTCGCCCAAGGTTTACCACCCTGGCGTCGCGACGCTTCCACCCACCCACCCACTGGTGTGCGACGTCGATCCACTTCGAATAGGTGCGAGACCACCCAAAGAGGAACGTCGCCCTGTGGGGAAATTTCCCCCTGTAATTCGGCTCCCTCCCCCTCTTTCGATTCCCTGGTTCTGAAGCGAGAAAAAAAATAACTAGTGGACTAATATAAATATATACTGTCGACGTATATATATTGTCGCCTGAATCATATTCGATTACAAGGAAGAATTATTCCTTTGTGAAAAATCAATGCCGCCGAGTAATGCTAATTACTGGTGATTTAAAGAAATTTTATTTACTTAATATGACATTTATTTGGACATGTTTGATTATAGGATTTTGTTGTCGCAGTGAATGTTTCTCGAGTTAAACATTTTCCTTAGGGCGGAGAGAGAACTCTCGGAGAGTCTTGTCGACCATTGACGAGGTTTGTTCATTGTTACGAGGGCTTATAAAAATGAGGAACGTGGAAGTCGCATGTGAGGGATCAATTGTTCATGAAAATTCTCTATGAACTAGGTGTACCGAGTCCTTTCCACCTCCACGAGGTGAATATGGAGTCCGTAAGGAAGGTCCTGACAGCCGTGAAATCTCGTTTCTTATAACAAATTCACAAAAACGTATGAACAAATTTTATGAAATTGAAAGGGGCCTGTCGGGACTTTCCTCATCGCCTCCTTGTTCACGATGTAAAGTTTGAAACGTTCAGGTGTACTCGGCTTGCAGAAGTCTCGCAAACTTAACCTTTGACGTCACTTTCACATCGCCTTAAGAGTTTGGTGAGATCTTGTTCCGGGTTTTCGAGAGGAAGCGGAAGTCGCGATTGATTCGGCGGGACCAGGGGAATACTTTTCTTTGGGGAGGTCTCGAAACGCGGCAGCTGGTTAGAAGAGAGCAGCATCGACAGGTGCACTTCCGGTTTCTCGATAGCGAGCTATTCTCAGATTTCGCACGTACCTACGTCGCTGGCGCGACAGGGAATTTACCTTTTGCACCACGTGCGAGACCGGCAAGATGGCGGCCCCGACCATTAGGGCTCGTGTGTGCTCGGGGGCTCTAATAAAATCGAAGCTCCACGAGGTGCATTTACGAGCGTCGCGACGCGCCCGACGGCAGCTCCCCCGTTCCCCGAAAGCTTGAGAAAAATGAGCGGAGGTGCGAGGGGAGAGAAACTATTTCTCAAAGGGGCCGTCTAGCACCCCCACCATCGTAGGGTCCAGTGGGGGGCGTCGCACCCCCCTCCGAAATCTACCTTGTTTAAACTCTCCGCGATTTAATGGACCCCCTGAGTTACTGGACCGCGTTTTCCGAACTTCTAAATCGAGGTCGGAATTTAATCCACTTTATAAACATCCCTGTTTAAAATAAGACTCCCTTTAATTACTCGCCCGATTTATCGTCAACCTCTCCAAGAGCCTTGTGTATATCCACCCCGATTCCCATATTTCAGATTTATTTCATTGGAATATTAATATCTCCTCAAGAGGATGTCAAAGTGGTCTCGTACACGATACTTTTTTCCGATCTTAGTTCACAGAATCACATGTGAAACTTTGCAACGTGAATACGGAGGCCGTAGGGAACGTCCTCGCAAGCATGAAATTTCATTAAAAAGGAAGGAAGAAATTAATACAAAAAGTATCTATAAATAAATTAAAAGAAAAATTGATATTTCACGGGTGTCGGGACCTTCCTTACAATCTTCACATCCACGCTGTAAAGTTTGCAACAATTAGATATACACCCAGTCCGAGGAAAAGTTCTATGATCGAAACACCTTCGCCTCCACTTTGGCATCGCCTTAATGTCTTCGAGTCCTATTTCTAGGTTATGAAGTTATGTTCGCATGGAAAGGGCGTCTCGGAGTGTTCCGAAATTCCCTCTCGTCGGATATTTCGGAAGTGCCACCCTTAATCGATGTGTTCTCGTCGAAGGGACGCGGAGGGGAGGGTTCGACTCCTCTGGGGGTGAACCCACCCCCGGGCTGATCTATGAAGAGCCGGATAATCCGCCGATAGGGTGCTAATGCAAGTTTTGGCATCCACGAGCCGCTTCTTCTTCATTTTTGCCGGCGTCGTCGGCGTCGCCCACCGCCCCCGGCGGGGTGGGCGCCACCCCCGCCTTCCCCTTCCCCATACCCCCGCAACGTGTACACCGGATTATCGCGGATCCCCGTGAGGGCGTTAATCTCGGGTATATTTTGCCATCCCTGGATAACTGTAACCTAATAAGACCACCCATCCACCCACCCACCCACTCTCCCACCCACCCCCAGCTAGCTCCGCGCATTTGCCAAGTGGTAATTCCAGCTTATGCTCTGGCACGCCGTGTTGTGTTTCTTTTAAAGGCGCCGGGGGCAAATTTATCGTCGCCGCCGCGAAGATTAAATTGGAGTCGTTCTTTCCTGATAACGCCCCCAGCCCGCCACCCCCCGAAACCGTCCCCGTCGCCCCAGCTTTCGGGGAACTTTCGTAGCGCCTCTTGGATCGGCCTTCCGGAATTCCTTGATTCTTCTGACCCCCGAGACGGGACCCCCTGCCCCCCGGGACTTGGGGGATATTTCACCCCCCTTGGAAAAACACCACCAGGACTTCCATCGAGGACACGTTCGACTTCCCTCTTCGGAGCCAAAATTCTCCCGATGCCAAAGTACCGCCCCGGAGAAATAATGAAATCCCCCATAAGAAAGTTTAGCTTAACAACTCTCACGCTGGTGGGTAAAAGAGCATTTTTTGTTAATAATATCCCGACGATGTTAGGTAATTTATACGCGATCTTGCTTGGTTTTAATATAGTTTCTTGTTTCTCCTCATTGAGCTTTCTAGGAGGTTAGGTAGGGATGATGGATCTCTCGTTTGTAGGTTTCACTTTCATTTCTGCATTTTTTTTTATGGTATGGGGTTATGGGTTGGAGATCGCGGAGTGTTGGGAAGGAGGAACCGGATACGTGGCTCGCGTATGCTTTCTGATCCAAAGAGGCTGCGGGGTCCTGAGATATTTTTATTTCCGGAGGTCCTTCGGCCGCCGAGCGGAAAGCTCGAAGATGGTTCCGAGCTGCGCGGTATTAGAGCCATGTGGCGCTTAGCTCTCAGTCTCTTCGGTTTATCCAGTCGATAAGGCCGCGATATGAGGCGACTCTCGGCACGTTATGGTGCCATCTCTCTTCCTCGCAGACCTCGAGACCGCGGGCCATTTTCTGCGCACACCGCTCGCGGCGTCCCGCAATTTGCGGATATATCCTCCTCCAGAATCGGACAAGCGGAAGAAATTTGGTTGAGTAAAATTTAATTAATAAAACGTTCCTTGATTCAACCATCGGATACGGACCACCAAATATTAGACCTAAGAGAAATTATTTTTTAATTTCTGCTTCATCGCCCAAAATATTGCACAACCGAAATTCGGTCCGCTTGATCGATACATATTCTAAAATTGATCAAACGCAATCAATCGAACGATCTTGTCGATCTAACCGAATTCCCTTTTTGACGCGTGAATTTTTAGAGATGGGGTGAATCTTCGTTATTAAATCCCTGTTCCTTGATTCAACCATGGGATACGGACCACCAAATATTAGACCTAAGAGAGATTATTTTTTAATTTCTGGTTCATCGCCCAAAATATTGCACAACCGAAATTCGGTCCGCTTGATCGATATATATTCTAAAATTGATCAAACGCAATTAATCGAACGATCTTGTCGATCTAACCGAATTCCCTTTTTGACGCGTGAATTTCTAGAGATACGGCGAATCTTTGTTGTTAAATCCCTGTCTAGCCAAGGTTTCGAGGGCAATTGTTAAAGAGGCCGATGCGTGTCTCGGCGTCGCGACGCCCCGATGCGATCGCGTCCGGGAGGAAAGGAAAAGGAATATATCGAGGAAACGCGTTTCATTACACGCCAACAATGTACTTATCGCTGCGCCGGTGGGCTTGTTAAATGTCGTTAAGCATCGTCACGAGCGTGACAATTATTGTACACCGGCGAACGAGAGGCAGGATATAATGGGAGCCGGTGGGTGGTGGGTGGTGGGTGGCGGGCGTCGCGGCGCGACGTCGAGGATCTCCGAGCTTCGCCCTCGCTCCATCCGGCCGGCACTCTCGCCCAGATATTATTTCGGGCCGAGCTTTCGAGCAGTTTTGAACTTTACGACGAGGCCATAAAGATTGTCCTGACCGATAATTATGCCGGGCGAAATTGTAAACCGTTATCGCCTCTCGAGCCCGGTCGGGACAACTTTTAATCGCCACGGACCCCCGAGGGGGGTGAGGATCGTATCTCCTCGGGTTCTCGGGGGGGATTTACGCCCGCCGGTCAAGGAGTTAATACTTCCTTTCAACAATTTCCGAGCCCTTTATCACATTTTCGTGGCGGCCGATTTCGCATGCGAACCCGACCTCGGCCTCGCCCTATCGTACCTCCGCACTCCACTCGGCCGAACCCTATCGCGATGGCTTTTCTCCACTTTTATTCCACTTCTCCGCGTTGAATTGATAATAAAATAAATTCAGCTTATCACCGGGGTGCCCGGAGCGACCAGGGATCCGACTATAGCGAACGAATTGCCGCCATCCCCTGGCAGCCGAAACGCCATCGCGTTTACAGTCACCGATTAGAACAAGGCCGATGACTATTTGAAATTCATTTACATGTCATCCGCGTTATCGACCATGCGAGCCTGCAATGCGACAAAATCTGGACGTCGGAACCGAGCCGTTCGACGGACATGGACGGTCTGGTCCTCGAATGACCCACCCCCGTGTATCTATCCTGGACACGCGAATCAAGGGTTGGTTGGTCATTCTTGAGGACTCGGGATATTCCAAGTCCAGAGATATCGGATCGTCTTTCATATTCCTACCGAAAGTATTTCACCTCTTTTATTAACTCGTAATCCAATTTAGACTTGCTCCCCTAATTTGGGGGTGCTGAAGATTCATCTAAAGGTCTCTCTACGTCGATAATCGTAATGTCTCTCTGTCAACCCTTCAGCTCTGATCCACGCGCCAATCAGGGGTGGTTTTTCCCGTTTAGATTTTTGGAAACTCCGAACATTCTATCAGAAAGTTGAAAAGATCGTGGCCATTCGTCGAGCTGCCATTAGGGGTGTCGATGATTCATTGGTCTCGGGGTTGCGAGGTAGGGGTGCCTCGCGTGCCGTATCATCTGCCACACCTCCCTATTGATAAATAGTGCTTATTAGCGCGTTAGAACTGTCCATTTCCATCAGACCGGAAGCCGCGCATTTAGAGCCGCCTCGCACCCTTCGGATGTGCCGGTCTTACCTTTTCGCACCCTTCCATTTCCTCTCTTCCTGCTAGGTCCGACCTCGAAATACCTTTCTCCTCCACCTTCTATCTCCAACTTGACCTATCCTCACCTAAGCCGCTCCTTCCCTACGTTTTCGATTTATTTCCCCAGGGAATTCATTTAACTCGCAGCTGATTCCATGCATCGTCGCTCTCCCGTCATCGAGCCTTCCACCTTGAGATTCCTTTTCGTTACTAGATTTATTACGATTGATAAGAACTGTGATAAATTCATTAAACGTATATTGGAGGTTACATCGAGTCGCACCAAAGCTGATATTAATAAGATATTGGAAAGATACATTAGATAGGAAATGTCATGGGTGATAAGCCCTTCCTTGAAGCCTCCATAATCACGCTGTAAAGTGTAAAACGATTCGGTACCCCTTAGTTCGGTGAAAAGTTTCATTAACGAGACCTTCAACGCCACTTTTACATCGCCTTAACCCTATCGATACCTTGCGATTTCTTTTCGTTACCAGATTTATTACGATTAAAAAGAACTGTGATAGATTCATGAAACGTATATTGGAGGTTACATCGAGTCGCACTAAAGCTGATATTAATAAGATATAGAAAAGATACATTAGATAGGAAATGTCATGGGTGATAAGCCCTTCCTTGAAGCCTCCATAATCACGCTGTAAAGTGTAAAACGATTCGGTACCCCTTAGTTCGGTGAAAAGTTTCATTAATGAGACTTTCGACGCCACTTTTACATCGCCTTAACCCTTTCAGTGCCGGAGAACGATATGTCGTCGTTTTACAAGTGCTACAGTGCTGTTAACCGCGTAGACTTTTCCTCGTGGCCTAGCTTCTGTTATCAGAAGGGATGTCTGGCGGGAAATTCGGTCCCAGGGGATGTTTCGACCGGAAGTGGCATCGATTCGCAGGAAACACGGTCTTGACGCGTTTGGGGAGGACTTGGGTCAGGTCTCGAAATGATGGATGCCCTCGTGTCCGGGTTCCTCTCCTGGACTCGTGGGGGGTCCACGGTCTCCGGTCTCGAATCGATAGTCATCGATAGGCTGCTCGTCCGACCCGGAGGTGGCGTGATCGATGTCGTGCATGGTCGAGCGTCCCAATTATGCTCAGGGCTCTCGTAATTGCTCCGGATCACCTAAGGTCCCCTCGACGAGGCACGATTTCGCCAGCTGATCGATCCCCCCGGCCGATATCGATCAGCGAAATCGCCGATTTCGATGGAGTCACCGCCGTCGATAATTCTTATTCTTTTTTTCTTCTTTCCTTTTTCCCCACAACGTCGATATACTTCGCCAGCGCAGCTCCCGCAATTCCGGCCTCGCTTCGCGCTTTGCAATTTCATTAACGCTTATCCGCCATATCGGGCACGCTGTACTGTGTACCCGTGAACTACATACGCCGCTTAACTTGTGTATCGCTCGTGTATTACAACCCAATTATGCCCGGGGTTGACGCAATTACTCCGGATCGCCTGAGGTGTCCTTACCGGGGCAAGATGTCAACGTCTAATCGATCTCGGCTCTCGGGGGAGCGATCAATCGCTAGGACATCCAAAAGTACCCAAACTCCGGGAGAAATATATTGTTACCAGACTTACAGGTTCATTTGTTTTGAATTTATCACAAATACACCCCTAAGTTATTCTGGGGTTCATCACTAACGCACCCCTAATTTATTCTGAATTTACCACAAACGCTGGAAAGAGATCCCCGAAATTCGAGTTCAACCCGAATAAGCTCTTGAATGAATTTCTTTTGAATTATTCTGGGGTTTATCACAAACTCACCCCTAATTTATTCTGAATTTACTACAAATGCTGGAAAGAAATTCTCGAAATTCGAGTTCAACCCGAATAAGCTCTTGAATTAATTTCTTTTGAATTATTCTGGGGTTTATCACAAACGCATCCCTAATTTATTCTGAATTTACTACAAATGCTGGAAAGAAATTCTCGAAATTCGAGTTCAACCCGAATAAGCTCTTGAATGAATTTTCTTTTGAATTTATTTCAAACGCACCCCTTCCCCGATTTCCACGATTATATTTACCGTCAGGTTTAGTTTAATACAAAATATCACTCAGAATTTTCACGGAATTAATTATTAGCTTTAGAGTAGTTCGAATTGTTGGAAGGGTCTGGGAGTTCTCCAAGATGGCGTAGCGAGATGTTGGATTGGATTTGGAGGCGGGCCGGTTCTCGCGGCGCCTTTTTTGAATTTCCAGAGCAAGGTCGATTCCCTCCGGCGGTCCGGTCGCGGATCGGCCGCAAGCCGACCGGAGTGGCTCCGCAACTGTTGCCGTGGAAATTAATTAGCTATTGATCGGCCGCGCCGCGGAGTTAACTGGGAGCGGAGAGAGAGAGAGAGAGAGAAGCCGCTGCTCTCGCGAAGAAGAATGGCAACAGCCTGCCAGTCGGATAGGAGTCGGACCTGTACTGTATTTGCCGTCCAAATTACATCTGCATAATAGCTGCGCAGGGGTATCGACCCCTAAGGGAAGAGGGGGTGTTCCTTTGCGTCCCTTCGCGTCCCTTCGTCACCGAAACCCTCTTTAAGGGGGTGCACACGCGCGAATTAAATTTCCTCTAGGACGGCCAACCCTTAGTCTCTTCCCTAGACGATTTATCTCGAAGTCCGAAAATCGATGATGCTTGGAAATTTGGAAGATTACTAAAATTCGCGTAAGAAAAAAAAAAAGAAAAAAAAAGAGAAAAAAAGTATTAAGTAAGCGAATTTGCCGGGTACCGTTAGTTGGATTTATTTAATCACTGCTATTAATAACCCTTATCAGGCGGTGAAACTTTGCGCACGATGTACAGTGTCACGCCAGAGATGCCGATAAGGGTTGACACTTGACTTTAAGCCGGGCATTGTTGCAGGAAATGTTATTTATTTCCAGTGATAATTTTTTTTCTTTCTTTTTTTACGTCAATTGAAGGAAATTAAAGGAGATCGCAGGGGAACGAGAAGAGGTAATTCGATGGGAAAATTCCGTTTAAAAAATTATTATTAATGGGCGACGTCGACGACCGTCAAAAATGGCGGCCGGCCAGATTATGTGCGGTTAACGCCGTCGAGGGTTGCTCGTTCGGGGGTGTAATCATTCATTGGCCGGTGATTGTTGCATTCATCGGTGATTAGGCGTGACTCGACGCTCGCAACGAGCGCCGGCTAACGATCCGTGGCGAACGTCGCGACGCGGCGCGTCGTCCTCGATTATGACGAGAACGGCCGCGGGATTTCCGCGACACCCGGCGTCGCGACGGCTCTTCAGCCTTTCTGTGAGTTTTTTTTTTCTCCCTCGATCCGACGTCGTTACCTGGTCTCTGAGACGTCTTCTCTCGTCCCGAGGGATGCGACGGCGTCTCCCCGCGAACGCGCGCGTCGCGATGCCGATGTATCGCTCCGGTTATTAAAGAGCCGTCGCGCGGAAAAATCGCGGAAGCAAGGGATGATGAAAAATTATAACTCACCCCCCCCTGAAGAGGCTACCCCCACGAAATCGGATGTTGAGATTTATTCCACCGAAGGTTCGTTAAGGGGAAGTTGAAAGTGTTCGTCAACCTCCTACAATTTCGATATACAATGTTGGACCGAAACGGCAATTATGGTCTTCATTCTTGTGCAATGTTAATAAATCTAAGAATGAGTTCCCAAGTTCCCACCCTCCGTCGGGATTGCTTTAAAGGAGCGTCTGGAATTAAGAGGCAGGCATCGTAATTTTTATGATTTATTGGATAGACCCAAGGAAAATATGAAAAATAAATCTCACGCATCTGAATGAAATTTTCGAGACGTGTGTTATCATTGCAATTCCGTATATGTATACGAATTAATTGCAATTCTATTTTTATCGAGCCATGCACTTCATTCCTTGTTTTCAGTGCATGTTTATCCACGACTGCTCTCCACATACACACATATATATTCGCAATTTGTGTGTGTGTGTGTGGAGAGAAATCGTGGATAAGCATGTACTGAAAACAAGGAATGAAGTGCATGGCTCGATAAAAATATAATTGCAATTAATGCGTATACGTATACGGAATTGCAATGATAACACACGTCTCGAAAATTTCATTCGGATGCGTGAGATTTATTTTTCATATTTTCCTTGGGTCTATCCAATAAATCATAAAAATTACGATGCCTGCCTCTTAATTCCAGACGCTCCTTTAANTATACGTATACGGAATTGCAATGATAACACACGTCTCGAAAATTTCATTCGGATGCGTGAGATTTATTTTTAATATTTTCCTACACATACATACACAAATTGCGATTAGTACAATTTGCAAGTAATGCGAAAGAGAACCGTGAGTTTTTCCTACGAGGGAAGACGTCTTCCTTCGAGGCGGAGGTCGGGAAGGACGACGTCCTTCCGGTGGCTCGTCGGTCCGACGACGCGCGGCGTCGCGGCCCTGACAAATCCCCGGCCTTTGCATAAGGTGACAAATGGAAAACAAAGCGTAAAACACGCTCCTCCGTGCGCCGTCGCGAGTGCATTCTATTTGTCACTGTCCGGCCGCGCGAGGAGACGCCGGGGGATCATTCCTCACGGTGTCGACGCCGGGCGCCGCGACGCCTTCGATCCTCCGAGGGCCAACCTGGCGCGATCGGCGGAGAATTCCGAAATGCGATGCACTGGACGAGTGACCTCTCGTAAAGCCAGGGATTTAAAAGAAATCACTGCAGAGTTTAGCAATAATGGAGTAAGAAAAAAATATATATATGTATGTATATATATGTGTACATCGGTCGCGATTATTTTCATAAACAGTAAATAATTCCTTCATTCACGTGTTATTTGTCATGTACCGTTAGATAATCTATTTTTCAATGATGTTTATTATATTCATTATGCGAGGAAAAGCACTTCGAGTTTCCCAGCGTTTGTCGCACCGCACGAGTCCCATAGCAGAGTTCAATGGAGAAGTCTATAGTTCCAGAACATAATAAAAGTCCTTCGCCGTTTCTCCGTCCTTCCAGCCCTCCATTCCGCTTCCGTGGATACGTTTCCATCTGCATTGAGTCGGGACCCATGGGGTCCCGTTTTGAGAGCTGCTTCCTGTCCCCGTCCTGACGCCGATGCATCAGGGTTGGGATTAGATCTTCGTCATCGTGGTCAGTCTGGAAGTCGTGATCGAACTTCTTCCCTATATCTTCAGGCACTTATGATAACGACTTCTATCTTTTATAAGAGCCGGGGTAATTAGGAATTGATCGATTCGCGGGGTAAAAGCGTCCTCGTGGTCGGTGAGCCCCAATATTTCCTGAAAGCACGGAACGACCGTCCCTCGTTTCCTCCTTACTTAAGGAACTAGTTTCCGAACGTAATAAAAGTCTCCTTGGGGGAGTCTGCCTCTTTGTTCGTAGTTTTAATTCCGTTTCATTGAATACGTTTCCATGCACGATGAGCCGGGACCGGGTGGCTCCCCATCTTGAGCGGCCAGCTCTATCTTCATAGACCCACGTGGGTGGTGTTAGAGGTTAAGTATTCATGCGGTATTTCCTCGAGCCCCATTGTCATGCAAAGGTGTCCTCATTGATTTTGTCTTGCGCCGCTTTCGGCCAAACGAGAAGGCTGTGTGGTCCGATTGGTACAGTTTTACCATGTAACCCACACATAGGGACCATGATTGGTTCAACCGTGTGGTATCCGCTTGGTTCACACTTTATAGTCCATAGCACTTCTGTTCAGGTGAAAACACAGTTTGATCCGCATTTTGGGATCATGACGACACCAACCAAATGGCGTGACTGCCAGATCCACACATTGGAACCCATGTTGAGTCTAATCAAGTGGTACCGCTTTTAAATTCGCGCGTAAGATGATGTGGAAGTGGTCGCGCTTATGAAACTCTCCTCCTTTACTGGGTGTACCGAATAATTTGAAAATTTACAATGCGAATATGGAGGTTATGAGGAAGGTACAAGGACGATGACGGATCTCGGCTTCATCTTCGAAATGCTTCTATCTCGAAAGGGTGGAGGAATTCGAGAGGGGTTGGCCAGTCGATGGAGGTGGTTCGGAGTGGGCATAAAGGGTGCGTTGGGCGTACAAAAGACAGCCTTGCCTAGGCAAAGGTGGAAGTCGTGTGCCGACTGGTAATACGCCTTGATAAAATCTCCATAATGGCCGCATTCGGAGTGGAATTGCCGGTGCTTCTGTTCCCGAGTCAGCCGAGTGCTCGGGAGAGGTGGTCGAAGGAAGAGAGTCGCCATTACGTAATTATGCCGAGTCCAGCTTGATGCCAGCCAAATGACCGTGAAAGCTCCCGAAGGGGCGGCGGCTTTCTCCGAGGAGGAGGCGGACTTCGGGGTAAATTTTCAAGCTTTTTCCACGACCCCGCGCCACGGATTGTATCGATTTTACCCCGACCCCCCAAAGGCGGCGTCGCTAGAGCGGAATAGAGGCGCCCTTAAGGGGTTAATTTTCATTTCCGGAAGGTTTTCCCCAATCCACCCCGAAGAGGCACCGTCATCGACATTTTGCGATGCACCGCAGATTAGTTCCAGATCCATTTCTTCATGTGCTCGTCTCTGGTGGGGAATGGCATCAATAATGAAGGTCTTGCACCTGAAGAGCAACTTAAGGGGGTGGGATTTCGACGTCGAGCGATTAATTTTAGTTTTATTCCTCACCGAATAAAACGACCTACTCATGATTAACACAAAACCACCGTTCCCGCTTAACTGGCGCATCTCACGTGTGCCCAAACATTGCGAGCCGCAGATTGCATCTTAATTGACGGGGTCAGGAAGGGACACGCTAAGTCCGTGTGCAACATTGATTACGTTCCCTTAACAGCGGTGAAACGGCTCATATCGCATATCAAATGCACTTTACACGTTCTTTCCTGCCTCGGCGAATAAATCACGGCGTGAAGTTGTCCCAACTCATGAAACACGATCAAGAGGTCCGCCGTCCACTTCCGGGGGTTTCCGCCTCAAAATGTTCGCTCGTTTCTAGATGGAGCATATGTAGGTCGTGATAGGGTGTGGGACTTGGAGAAACCAGGTCCTCTTCGGGGTCCTCTTCAAGCTCTCCATCGATATCTTGCGGGGTTCGTCCGGGGTTCTTTTTCATGATCTTCATCAGCATCTTGCGGAGTTCATCTGGGGTTCTCTTTCATGATCCCCATCAGCATCTTGCGGGGTTCATCTGAGGTTCTCTTTCATCATCCCCATCAGCATCTCGCGGAATTCATCCAAAACCAGGGCCTGCAGGGCCAACCCTTTATGGCGGACAACCTTGGGCCTTTCCTGGGCGGAAAAGTGGCGCGAAAGGGCCGCGATTAATTTCGGGGCACAATAACGGCAAAGCGGTCCGGCGATGGGTCCGGTGTTGCTATCTCCGCCGGTGCAGACGACGGCCATTCATGCTAATCCTCGAGCAGGGGTCGCAGTTGCCACCCCCTTCGGCCCCGCTCTCCGGGGGTGGCGGAGCCGATGATGCCGGACTATCGATCCTCGCTCAGAGCGGAGTAAGAGGCTTGAACTCGCGCTGCCCCTCGGGGGCTCGAAGACTCGAGGGTCCTCCGGGGGAGAGTAAGGTCCAGGGTTGGAGAACGCGCTCAAAGCGGCCGTCCGGACGGAAGTGTCGTCCGCCCGGACGCGGCCGGGATTGCGGCCGTCCGTCCGGGTGGACGGCGCGTCCACTCGCGGCGCTCGACCCTTTGAGACTCGCCGCCCTTTTCGGCGCCCTTTAATCGAAGGTTCGGCCCAAACCGCCCTTGATGGGCATCACCCCCCTCCCCAGGAAGGGTCCATCGACTTTTCCGCTCTGCATAATTAATCCGTGCCACTTTTCGAGGGCGTCCCGGAGGAGTTTGGGTACACGGCCTTCAAAGCGCCCGAAGCGTCGCCCGCTGTTCGGGAAAAAGGGGTTGCGAAAACTACCCCCGGCCTTTGACGGCGCCAAGCGCGTTTCGCGGGGTTGCCAAGCCTGCCGGAAAAGCGCTAACGAAGGGAAATCAATGATCGGGGGGTGGGAACACCCCGGCAACCCTTTCCCGAGGATCACCTCGTCGCACCGTCAGGATTCCTTGATGCTGCTCATCCCTTCGTACGAAAAAAATTGCTTCCTCAAATTTCGTATATTTCTGTTAAATTTATATTCAGTCGTTCACCTTCAATTCCAACTACGAGTCCACCCTACATGTCCGAACCATTTTTCCTGCGGTCCTGGAGATTTTTCTCACCCTCTAAAATATGGAACAATAACGCGGATCGGGAAAGGGGTGTTCTGGGCGGGAAGGGCAAAGACGCCGAGCAAAACGCAAGAGGCACTAAATGGAAACGGAACCGTGATAACGACGAACGGGGTGCCCGAGTTTACCAAGGGGTAACCCTCCCCTCTCCCAGCCCCTCAGGCGAAAGGGGTGGCGCAAAGGGTGGCGTTGCGGAGTAATTGCTCGCGACGTCGCGCGACCGCGAGCTTGCGGGTCTCGTTCTGTCTCGTTACCAGAGCTCGCACGAGCTGCTTCTTCCTCGCGTTGGTCGTTACCAACCCGTAAAGAAACTTCGGCGACACTTTGCCTATCCTCGTTCGGGGTGGGTTTGCGCTTTGGAATCGCCCCCCTCGGCGGAGCACCCCTAGCGAGTCGAGCTCCTCTCTTTGTCGCCGGCCTATCTGGTGTCTCCTTTTCCCTGTGTCCTGGTGTACTGGCATACCCGACGGAAACGCATCCTGCGAGCTCTCGACTGCACCTTGGGGTGGGAGTGCACCCTTAGCTGGGGGAGGTGAAGCAAGGGCTTTAAATCTTGAAGAGTCTGGAAAGACTCTTTCGCTGGAATGATTTTTCATAAATTTGGATCGACGGGGGTGAGCGGGATTGAAGGTGTAATTGGGGGGTGGCGACGAAGGGATGTAGGCTTCAAGAGGGAGGGATTAGGGTCTTCTTATTTCATTTTAATGGAAGGTATTGGGTCGTGCCGATGCTGGTCTTCTGCCTGGAGAACAGCTGATCCGCGTTGCGCATGTTGATTAAAGTGAACATCAGGTTTCAATGTATGACGAAGACGGGGAAGAGGGAATTTCTGGATGAGGTGATCAGATCCCACATTTTCGAAAAGTGCCCAGCCAAAGGATCGCATCCCATTGTATCTCGTTGGTGCTCATCTTACTGGAGAAAACCCGACCCCCAGCCCCTTCTCGAGCGTTTTAATTCTACCGGAGACAACGGGACGCCCAAGTTTCCCTAGGAAGAAAAGAGGAAGTTTCAAGAGCACAGCCGGAGGAACCCCGGGATAAGTGCGACTCACGTGCGCACTCATTTGCCAAGTAGTCATCAGAGGTACCCAGTCCGACTCGGTGAAAAGTGTACACGACAAGGAATTAAATTACACCGCCATTCTCAGCCGAGTGGTCCAGCGCTAAAAACACGGTACCTCGGCCGATAATTCTGCAGGGAAGTAGTTCTCTAATTTCTTAGCTTTGCTTTAATTAATCTTCACAGTCCTAGCTGCGCTTAAGTGTTCGGGGCACTTAAGCCCGATTTTACGGAGACTTTTCCATTTGCCTGATTTTTCCGGCGAATTTCCCTGAAAGATAGGATAAAGAGGCACGTGTCACGCTGAGAAAAAAGATCAGTTCACCGAAAGAAATACGTACCGTTGCCTGGATCATACACAATTGCAAGAAACAATGATTTTATCGAGGTGAAAAATGAATGTTGCCGATTTAAACGAATTTTATATCCCCCGATCATTTCTTTCGAGGTGTTTTATCGCTGGATTTTTTTGTCTTTCCTTGAGACGAGCATCTTTTTCTCTTTCTCTCATGTTTCTGACCTCTTATCGGGAACTTGCGTTTGCAATCCTGCGTTTGCGTGGACGATTTTCATATTTCATATTTCACGAGAATTAATTTCGTCGGGGTGAAAGGGGTGCAGAATGGAGGGGAGGGGCAGGAGTTTTTCGGGGGATGATGAGAGGTCGCGACGAGAGGGGAGGTTTTCCTGGATATTTATCCTGAACCTGAATCAGCAGGACTCGAGGAACGGTCCAACTTGGTGGAGGTCTACGGTCTTCAGGGTCGCATCTCTGGGCCCGCGCAAATAGGAACCATCTATCAGCCGGACAAGGAAAGTGGTCAAATGGCGATAAGTCGGCCCAGATGTCCGCCCTGGACCCGTCCATCTTCCGGTGGACTTTAACGGGCTCTTCCGCGAAAATTTAACCACTAAGAGACTCTTTGGCTCCGGGAGTGGTCCTCAATCTCAATCGGGGGACGCGCGTACCCTGGAGAACGCGGCTGGATAACACCGCGGTCCCTTATCACCGGAACGAGTGGTCCACGTCTTCGATTTTCCATTAAACGAGCCATTCCGGCCAACTTCATCCGGTCTCCGAAACTAACGAAATTCTAAACGCGTCTTCACCCGAAAAGTTCCCCTTTCCAAGGGATCTCTAAAAACCGCAGTGCTCCACAAATAGTTCCACTTCATCGGCATCATCTTCAGGGTTGCCCTCCAGGTGTAGATCAATGAGAGCTTGAGAAACGTGGTCAATTTCAGGATCTTAGAAAAAAAAAAAATAAATAAATAAAAAGTTCTCCATGGAGAATGATACAGGTCTGATCGATGAGAGAGATCATCCTGATCTTGGGTAAGGATGACGAGATAGGTCACGTCGACAGGGGGTCACAGAGAGGCAGGTCGTGAAGGAGTTCCCCATGTCGAAGTAAGGGTTCGAGTTCCTATTTTTTAGAAGGGTTGCGGGGGTAAATTGGCCATAGCGTTTCCCAGGGTGCGTCCATCTTCCGGTCTAGTTGGTGGGGTGCTCCCGAAAGTTTATCCCCCGATGTACCTCCGGGGGGGTGCCCCTCGGGTGCTCGGGGGGTGCTCTTCGATCTCCATCCAAGTATCGCGAGGTGTGGGGCCGCAAAAAGAGGGAGTACGTGCCATCGGGAGCGGCGGAGACCCCAGCTGGGGGTGGCGGAATATCGGAGGGTGGCGGGGGCGGAGGAGACGCCGGAGGAAACCAGCGGAGATCAGGATCCCGAAGGTGGGCTCGGGCAGGGTCTTGGCACGGCCTCCCTTTCGGGGCAAGGGTAAGGGTACAGCCGCCATCCATTACTGGCGGCGCATGACACCTCGGGAGATATATCGACTCACCGCATCCTCGAATTGAATCGAATGCCGCCGGGCAAAAACACCAATGAGCAAAATAGAACATTGTGATCGATGTTCGAACGAAAATTTATCGGCGAGTGAGTCGCCCCCCGTCTTTTTGCCCTCTTCGGGCCCCACCCCCACCTCGGGGTGGAGGCGCGCGCCTCTCGGGTCTTCCGTGGACCAGAAGATGCTGGCCGACCCTCTGGGGCAGGGAAAAAAATTAATCTCCTGAAGATAAGGAGATCGAATTTATGTAACCACTGGAAATTAAAACATGAAGCCATCTCGTCCCAGCTGAATGAATTTTCGCCGGGATAACGCGTATCAGGGAATGTTTTCTGCTGATGTTCATGACGCTTCTTAGGGGTTCATGACGTAGTCCAGGGATCGGTTCACTGTGGTGAATGCAGTTCTTTTGCGGGACCACTGCTCCTGGGGGGGAACCATCCCTGGAGAACGCCCGAAGGGGTGGTCCCGCCCATAAGTTTCACTTTCCGACCGGCGTCTGCGCCGCGACGCTTCCGTCGTCGCTGAGTCGTATTAGCCATCCAGTACGCAACACTGTAAACAGCGCATAAATCCGGCGCACTGCCACCGGGTTGCGGGGTGGCTCTGTAAATAGCTCACGGGAGCTACTTTCTAGATTACGACGATCCCATTAACGGGAGAGCGTCGCGACGTCTACCCTCTTCAGGGTCAGCTGTCGCCCGGTCTTCGCGGTCGTCGTGTTTATGGACGCCGGAAACGACGTAAAGCTCCGCTCGGGGTGAGCGCGGAAGACGCAACTAACCCTGCCACTTGGCCTCCTAAATCCGCTTAACCTTAACATTCTTAACAAAAATGTATCTAACGTCACGAGCAAAGGTGAAACGTCACAATTTAACAAATCAAGGAATAGTACTCCACCCATAAATCTGAGACGCGTCACGACTTTTAGGGTCGAAGATTTTCCTTGAAGTGTGGTTCTCTCAAAGAGGCGTCGGATTGTGGGAATACACACTAATCGATGGATGTGCGGGACAGACATGTCCCGTTCTTCAGGGTGCACGTTCCATCGTCAACAGGGATGCACCCATAAACCGGACATCCCCGGGGGTGGCGGCCATCGGGCGGTTCGGCTATCGGGTAGCAAATTCATCGGTGCAATATAGCGGGTCGCCCATTCCAGGGCGTAATTGAAAATTAAACTGTCTTATCTCGGGCCGCCCACCGGGACGCCGTCCGCCACCCCCGCGACTGGGGCGCCGCCTGGCCACCCTTCCGGCCCCCGAATAACCATTTCCAGGGAGTGAATAGTTAATTTCCTAAAGTTTCAGCCGGGCCGCCTGAATGCCGCATTGATTGGTACTCCAATCAGTTAGGGGGCGAGCGGCCCCGCGGGTGGAGGGGGGCGGAACGAGCCGAAGGATGCGGCGCGTCCCGACGCCCCCGAGTAGGCAGATCCCGTCTTCCGGGGGGCGATTATCATTGGAAGTGGATCCAACCCCCGAATGCGTTTCTTCCTCCTCCGGCCCTCGCGAGATTGCCACTTTTGTCCCCACTTTTTAATAACACCCCACCTAGCCGCCACCCAACCTCGCGACGCCATTTTGCTCGAGTTTGTCCGGGGAATTAATGAAAGCCTCGCATGCCGCCAGTCAGTATTTCCACCTGCCGAGGGTCCCTACACCTGGCGGGACCCTTCGGCTAGAAAACGAAACCTACCCTCGTCCTTATCGCCCCAGGTTTGGTGGGGCCAACCAGAAGGCACCACCAGCTGATATCTCATGAGTGGCTGGAAAAGCTCGGTTCGCAGGTCGAGGACTGATGCCATCGGGTTGGTCCCGTTCAGCAGTCCGCACGCGGTCGCCTCATCAGGGTCGACCTTGTTTGCATATCGCGAATAAATTAGGCGATCAGCTTGGAGATTGCTGCCAGGACTGCGGACCTCGTCCAAGAGGTTTCGGCCCGAGTTTCAGGGTTTGGAGAGAGGTGGCGGAAAATGAATTAGCCTGATGGTGCGCTTGGTCCTGGAGATTGTCGCGGTAGGGTGGTTCCAGGGTTAGCGTCGCGACGCCTCCAGAGGCGCTCTTGCGACGGGATGGGAGAGGTCGAAGAGGGAAATCCATCCAAAGCTCTCCAAGAATGTTGGAGCGATAAACTCCTGTCGGAGCCCGGCGGTATCTCTTGCCGGCAGCGCCGGCTCCAGGAGGCGCAGGGCATCGCGCCAAACCAGTTTTAAATGCGCTCTTAAATTTCACCAACTTGCGACGAGCCGTAAACCATCTCGGCGGCTCTGCCGAGTTAGGCTGCTGGTCTTGTCGTATTTGGCCCGGGCCGAAGTACCCGCAGAGCCGCCGCGATGGGATCTGCTGGAGGAACCCGCGAGAGGCTGCCTCGGCCTGACTCTTATCCTGCCAAATTTGCCCTGGTGGTTTTATAGCTGGGCTTTATCCTCCGGGGAATCAGGGACCCCACTAAGATAGACTCGGCACCGGATCCGCTGCATCCGTCCATCGTCTGATTCCCTCAAAAAGGATTCTTCGTGGGAGGGACTTCGGCGACTCCCACCTGGGATGGCGAACTCCTTTCCAGGCCGCTTTAACGCAGATGATGGATCTCGGTGATTCTGGATTGCGCGAAAACCAGACAACGAGCAGAAGTGTCTGGTGAAATTCCTGGATTAAGGAGCTTGCCCCTGATCCGTCCTGACATCGTCAGGATGCACTTCGCGGAAGCCCGAGCTTTGGTCGCTCCTCATGGCTCGCGACTCCTGGTGGCTCCGGTTCCTCGGAGTGCTCCGTATATTCCGCGCATAATAATCCGCGACGGGAGGGGGAGAAAAAGCTAGCGGTTCGATCGCGGGGATTAAATCCCGTCCCGGCCGAGGACGAGAATCGCGCGGCCGGAAGAGGACTTAATAAGGAGGACAATCCCGATTTATCGCTGGGAGTCCTTGCCACGCTTACGGGCCGACCTAATGAAATCCTCGCGTGCTCTCCGCACGTACGGGGCCCAAGATGGAGCCCCTACGAGGCTGCGATGTACATCTTAATACCGCAAACCCCATAACAATAACCACCGCGAGGGCGGCCAAGTGGCTCAGCCGGCAATAACGCCGTCTGGACGCGCCAGCTCGCTTCCGGATATCTCGAAGCAATTACCGGCTAAGAGACCGGAGCCTCGTTAAGGTAATAGTGTCCATTATCCCCGCACGTATAAGGGGAAGAAGTAAACCATAGCCGCTAATAATCAACGGTGGGCCAAGCGACTCGACTAGCTCCCATAGTCCAATGAGAATTGGTCCCTCTGGTCCCACTGGAGAACGCAGCTTTCCAGGAATCTTGTGACTGCCGATCCCAATTGCGAATTTGGGTTCATTACGTAGACTAATGTTGCGAAAGATTTCCTTTGCCGGTACTATGAAGGTAGACTTAGTGACCATTGATAATTCAACTCCTGTTTGGAGTTTGAGCCTGAAGAAGATGTTAGTCTTATGGGGAAGAGCTTTCCAGGAATTTTGTCGCGATTTGAAACTCTGGCACCATTCCGACGGAACGACTCGATTCTCGCATTGTGGGACCAAAGACCCAAAGTTTGGCATCGAAGGTGGTCTCTATGCAGAATGGCGGCGCGTTTTACGACGCAATCAGATTACCGATGTCGAATGGATTACGCGCGACGTCTGGGACGAGATGGGTCCAGAGTCGGGGGGATGAAAGTGGCGCAATTCGGGGCGGAGGCAGCCCCTCGCGAGAGGACGACGCGCGTCCTGGAAATTGGGTTCCTGGTGTACCCAGCCTAAGCCCACCAAAGGATCCGGTAATGAAATAGAAGCCGCGCCTCCGCAAGAAGCGAGGCCAGAAAAGTCGCCGACGAGGAAGCGGGCGCTCGCCGGTGCTTCCTGGGGAGCCGATAATCATTTTTCCGCTCGGCGGGGTCGAAAGCAGGATCGCCCTGGGAAATTAAAGAATCCCGAGCTCATTGGCACCGCTGCCAAGGTGGAGGGCAGGCCAAAAAGGGGTGGGTGCCCTTGCGTCGTCGAAACGGGTCGATGGCGAGATGTCGAAAAGACCTAAGCTGGATCCTTGGACAAATGCAAAACCATCTACCATGGTCCTGGTGAAGCTTTGCAAAGAAACCAGGACCTGATCCTTGAATTTCATCATCGATCTGCGGGGGCATCTAACTGTCCTCGTCCGAAAAGGACGTCCAACCGACGCCCTCGTTTCCAGGGCTGCGAGGGGTGGAAGAGGTCGAGGCAAGAGGCCGCGCGTTAATGGGGTGACAACGGGGTCGGAAGTTAGTATCCGGGGCTGCATTTGACGCGGTTGTTAGCGACGCCGGGCGTAAAAAGGTGGAAAAGGATCGCTCGCAGCTAGTCGGTCGAACGGACCTCGCGGGGGTTGTAAGAAGAGGGCGGTGCCGAGTGCCGAGGGGCGAGCTCTTGGAGGCGGCCGAGGGTGGATGTTGCTGTTGCGGCCGCGGCATTACCTCCGCACCATTAACTCGCAAAACTTTCCGCTTGAATCTTGTTCTCGACTCGACTCGGCTCCGTGCACGACCAAAAAGATGGCATACTTTGCAAGTGCTACCAGACCACCCGGCCCACCGAGCCACCGGCCGGGACCGTGTATCCCGACTCCATTTGGAAGTTATCAACATAAATACCAGCTCTGTAAACGACCCTGCGTGTGCCGCCGAGGGGATGCTTTACGACCGTAACGTTAACGCGCCGCTGCGGACCGTCCGCGCCTGGACCGCACCTGGACGCGTTTTAACGCACCCATTCGAACGGCTTCGGGACCAGTTTTCTTCCGTGGTATATCCGGATCCGCGGCATTTTGTGCAGATAACATCAGGACGGGTTATTGCATCCCTAGTCCCTGGAAAAATTCAGCAGAGGTCAACTCCGATCGATTCACACCCCAAAGTGTGGTCCGCCACGCATTGTTGATGTTTCGAGCTACAGGATTGGTTCTAGTTTACTAAAACCGTTTCACAGGACATCCCGACCCAAGGAATCCTTTCCAAAGGACCCTAGGACATTGTTCTCGCGTCTTTCCGTCAAGATCCACCGTCCAAACCCTAAACTGTGGACGTACCACACACTGTTGGTGTTCCAAGCCGCAGGTTGGGGTCCAGAGGCTCCTTGGACGAATCTCCTCGTGCCTAGGCCTCGGACGCGAACGCAATCGATAGCGGCCAGTTTCACCGTGAGGGCAAGGGCACGCACACAACCCCCAGGAACGCATACTGGCGCCCAGGGGATGCCTCGGGGTGCCCGGAGATCGTCGTGCCTCGAATAATCCACCCCCGAGCCTCGTAGGCTCCCTCCCCCGAGGACTCTCTTTCTCGGTCGGTGTTCCCAGCTATTACTCCGTCTCTCTCGCAGCCTCCCTCCTTGTACTTCGACGCTCTCCCTCTCGAGGACCCTGCATCCCTCTCTCTCGCGCTCTCCAGCCCTTCGTGTTTGTGCCCAGCTCCTCGGGAGCCGTCTTCCTCTCGCGCCCGAGGAGCCTCAGAGGGGGTTGCCAATCCCAGGGTTAATCAACCATATGGAGCGTGATTATATTAGCGGGATTTTATCGAGTTTTCCCCGTAACGGAGTTACCGCCGCGGAAATCCGGGACGCGGCCCTCCGTTATATCGACGGATATCGACGGAGGCTGATGGGGTTGGATGCGTCGCCGCGTGGTCGGTCCTTCCTTGGGGCCTTTTTCTTGGGATGCTGGGGGTTGTTTGGGATTTCTGGAATTTTCTACTCATATCTGTCGGGATATCAGGGTCGTGGGGATAATCCCCACCGGGTGTATAGTAACAACGTATATAGCCACACAGATATACGTGGATATCTTGACAACCGTCAACCACGTTCCATGTGGTCCTCGCTGGAGCTAGAGCAACGGGAAAGGCCTCATCTTGGGCACCTTGCGCAAAAGGGTGAAAATCCCCGGGCAATCCTCGGAGTTAATTTCCACCGTCCAAGTTCCCGAGTCGTCCTGGAGCCCGCGGGACCCGGTTAGGGACCGCAGGTCCCCGCAGTTGGCGAACTCCGGGAACACCGACTTCGTCCCTCGGTCGCGGGTCCCTCGTTAATACCTCGGGGGGTTGCCAGAGGGCGGAAGTTGGACATAGGCGCAAAGGGGCACGGCAGTTCGGGGGCAGTTTCAGGGGGTGGCGGGCGGGGGCCGAGCGTACACGCGCGCACGGACCGCGAAACCGAGCGCGGCCCTCGGCCGGCGGGGCCACTCCCAGCTATTATGCTATTTCTAATTAATTTACGGACTGAAAATGCTCCTCTCCCGCCGGCGGGGCGCAAAACGAGAACACTGGCCAATTAACAATGCGAACATGACACCCGTGTCGGGTCTCCTCTCCTCCGGCGGCGGCGCCACCCCCGCGACGCGCGATGCCCCGGGCCGGTGCGTATTTAAATTCCATTATTCATAATGCATGAGCGGGTTTTTACCCCGAACTTCCTAGGCGAATTAAACCGCCCCGCGGGAGGTCTTTTTTTTCCCCGGGCCCCACCCCCTGGGGCGACCCACCCCCGCGGAAATGCGCCCCATGCTAATCCCATGCGCCGGTCGCCCCTGCGGATTCCGCGATTTACGGGGACCCCGATCGACCACCCTTGTTCTCTTTCCACCCCTCTGGTGGATTCGATCGGTGCCCCGGGGGGACTAGAATTCGCAGAGTGATTACCCTTATCAGAAAATCAGGTGTTATGGGGACGATGTCCGTGCAATGGACTTTTCCACCTTATTTTGTCACTTTATTTATTCCGGCATGCCTTTTTAATGTATTTCACGTGAATAAGTTAACAAAGGAGGGGGTTAAGGTGTAAAAGTTTCCCACCTCCCATGTGGACACCCCAGGGGGGATTTTGTGCCCCCTTTAGAATTCGCGTAGCGGTTACTCTTATCGGAACCGATACGAGGTTCTTCACCCGTGGAACTTCTTCCCTTGATTTTATCATGCAATCTATCATAGGACATATGAATAAATTACTCGAGGGGGTGGCAAGGGGTGGAATCCCGCGATCGGACATCCGGGCCGGTTGGACCGCCCCTTCGTGCGGCGCACATGTCCGGGGGCAATTTGCCCCCCGAGCGGATAGTTAAGGATTCATTTTCGTTTGCAATGGGGGCTCGCCCTCGCGACACCGCCCCCGGGGGCTGAAATACGGTATAATTATGCGTGGGGCCCTCGGCGGAGGCGGTAAGCGATCCTTTAGTAGGTACCCGGCCGTAAAGTGTAATTGTTCCGTAAGGATTATCGCCGCCGAACGCTCGCCGGTGACGTGCCGGCGCCGGGGTAGTTACACCCCCACCGCCCGGGGGTAGATACCCCCCCAGGTCTTACGTGCGAGCCGAATGCATGGAAATAGGGTTCCGTTGCCGATGATGGCGCTTAGGAGCCGGAGAATGGCTGCCATTACGAGGTAGTCGATTATCGAGCAGTTACGGTGAATTCTTCAGGATTGCTCGCTCGCCAGCCGTCCAAGGGGGGGCATCGCCCCCTCCCTCCCACCGGGGGACGCCTGAAATAACAATACACCGATCCCCTTAACGAGAAACCGATAGCGTCCGGATAGGCCTGGAAAAGTCGGGGTCCCATCCGACCCTACAAAAAACTAAGAGACTATATCGACTGATTGTCGCGTCTCCAAGAAAATACTACAAAATACAGGAAGAAATGGTCCGAGAGGTGCGTGGAAGCACCCCTTCACCCCTTTAATCCGAAAAACTGGACCCGAAGGAATACATCCCTTCGTTAACGAGTCACGCGTTGAGGACCACTTTCCTCCACCCTTTATTCTCTAAATTTTCCCTCGAGAAATAAACGGGCAAGTGACTTAGAGACGCACTTTCTGCGCTCTTCGGTACGAGGGGAAGTGCAGTTCTCCAAGAAACGCGTCGTTTCATTGGCGAGCCATGTAAAGCCACCCTTCATCCCGTAACCTCGGGTCTCGAGTAGGTGGAGGTCGTCCCCTCGTGGAGGTATCTACTTAGCCGGCCTCTTTCCCCTCCGGTCGTTGTTAATGAGCGTTTTCGCCGCTCCGGGGGCAAAAAAGTAGGAATTGAATGAGCGGAAACGCGAGAGCGGACCCCCGGTGGAAGTTACGTACGGGGTGGGCCGGGTGGGCCGCCCGGGCGGGTAGTTTCTCTATTTCCTTCGTTAACTCTGGTTCAGCGGCGGCGTAACTTTTAATTGGAAGTAGTGGGAGCGTCGAGGCTCATTTCCCGGCGGACTTCGCCCGGGAATTCTGGAACGGCCGCGTCTTGGGAAAGGTCAGCTCCGCTCCGTCGCGATACGTAGTTTGGACGCTCCCGGGGGTGGATGGCGTGATTTAATCCCGCCCGGTTGCAGTTCCCGCCGCCAGATGGCGCGGGGGCGGCGCATCCCCGCAGTTCCCGAAACGACCGACAGGAGAGATCCCGAAGGCTCTTCGTCTTGGGATAGGGGGACCGTGGATCCTGGCGATCTACGAGGTTAAGCGTCGACAATGCTCCCGGTTAGGACTCACTCCGCCGGGACGATGGCCGCTCCTTCTTCTCCGGAACCCTGTCGAAAGTGGACGGTAAAACGCCTCTCCTTAGGGACCCGCTTAAACTCACCGAATGGCGGACGGGCTGCTCGTTTATCGCGAATTAAACGGACGACCTGACGTAAACGGAGGCGACGCCGACGGACCTGGACGAAGGAGGCGGATATACGAGAGGTCCTGGAGAACGGACCCTGGTATACAAGGGGAGGTACCCCGAAGAGCTCCTGCTCTTTTTTACACACAATGTCACGTATTAACAACCGAAATAGTGTCAATTAATTCCGTATTACTGGACACTTTGTCTCCTAGGAATCCTTGAGGTCCTTTTACAGGACGCCCTTTTATTGGCCTGGTGAAACTTTCCGCTTGTGCCGCTAGATCGCGTCTTCGGCATCTGGTGTCTCGAAAATCAAGGTGGATTAAGGCGACGCGATACTATATTAATTTAAACATTGACGTTTCGGATGAATCGGGACGTGCTTCCGGTGCTCACTTTTTACAATTTTAACTGATTCGGGGGAGTAGTTTAAATAAACAAAAGTGCGCTTTTCGAATCGATTGGGGGTGGCGCGTCACCTTAATTGGTCACTTGCGAAACGAGACTTATTCGTTCTTACCATTATGTGTATATTTTTAATTATAATTTGAATTAAGTAGGAAATGAACAAGGCGTCTTCTTGCTTACTTCCCTGTTTAAGATTCAGACCAAGACGCGCCTCTTCGGGGTCGCCGCTTGGCGGAAAGTCGGGCAGGAAGTCCGCTCGGTGACTCGGTAGTTTCCGGCCACGAAGCGATCCTCCGGCCCCCGTTTCCGGCCTCGTGGGGGGAATCACGGGGATTCTTTTCCTCCCTTGCGATCGAGTAATTACCGCGATGAATATTCATCCGGCGATGGGGTCAAAGGTGGAAAACTGGTGCGCCGCCGCGGAACTTCGGCCGTCGACTCTGCCGCCTAACTTCCACACTCGCTCCCTCTATGGGATTTAATAGTCCGGCGATAAAGCCATTAGTCTCTGTTAATTCGTAATTAGGGGAGAACATTTTAACCGGCCGGAATGGGCTTTGGAACTTCCGCTTTCCCCGGCCTAACGCACATTTTTCCGCGTTTACCGGGAAAACGCGGGTCGGACCTCTGCTACCTCGATAAATATGCACGGGAGATCGGCAAAAAAATATGCAGCGGCTTGTATAAACAGTTTTCCCTTCCGTGGGAAAATAATTTACAGTGCTCGCGAATAGCGGAGCGATTGCCGGATTAAATGGCCGACTCCGAAAATGATTTCCTGGCCATCTTGACGCCCCGGTTTCTCTCCTCCACGCTGTTCATTAATTCGCCTGAAATTGACATTCATTTTTTTTTACGGCATCGTTTGTACGTACTTTTTCATCCCAACTTCCTCTTTCTTCTCTCCTCTCTTGCGCAGTTTTCCCGCGGAGGTGTGAATGCGATTCGAGCAATTCATCGCGAAAGGGTTTATGCAGATTTGTAAATGGCACGAAATTCTTAATTTTTCTTCCGTTTCCATGGATTTACTGGATCTCTTGTGTTTCTCCTCCTCGCTGCTAATTAATTCCCCTGCAATTATGGACATTTTTCGCGTTATTCCTCGTGGATACTTTTTTATCCGAATGTCTTCCCTCTTCTCTTCTCTTCTCTCTTGCGGAGTTTTCCCGCGGATGCGATTCGACCAATTCTTTGCGAAAGGGTTAATGCAGATTAGTAAATTCTTGGAAATTGTTAATTTCTCTTCCGTTTCCCTGGATTTACGATTTCGATTGTTGAGATCGTTGTTTTATCTTTGCTCTTCCGAGGAAATTTGAATTTCGGGGTTTTCGTGGAGAGTTCAAGGTGGAGGAGGAGGAAATTGCTGGAGAAATGGGTGAATTTCGAGGAACTCTTCCAGGCTTCCGTCGGCCATTTTGGAATATATGAAAGAGACGCGCATTTACAGGCCGAATTAAATATTCCATGTGTAATCCCCTTACGCAGGGAGTTTCGGAGCTGCGCGTCAGGGTTACGATTAAATGGCACACAGGCGCATGACTTATTCAGCGGAATAAACCGAACGGGCCGCAAATAATTATTCATCCGTCTAAATAATCTCCGTATTTTTTTCCCTTTTTTTTTCCCCAGGGAACAAAACAGTCCCGCTGAAGCCGAGCGACGTTTCGGCGGGCAAATAATTAATTCCCCGGCGGAATTAATTATTTCCCGTCCTGCGACAACGTTACTCCCATTTTCTCCCCGGCTAATTTTTGTCGAACAATGCGCGAGAGGCGTAATTACAATCGAAACGAAATTCGAAGAATTTCTGCCGACAAAAGGGATGGGATTCACGCTCGGAAAGTGATTCGCTTCGATTCAGCCTCGGTGACTCCGTTGATGATTTTCAACGTGTCGCCACCAAAGTGCACCAGTTGCATCGCGTTTCCGCACTTTCCGCGCAACATGCGCGACATCGCCTCGCAATTACGACTCGAAGTTCAATTTCCCCGAAAAGAGAGTCATTCTCGATGATTAGCGAGGACACCCTCGTGAACGAGGAAAGCGAGCCTGAAATTCGAGCGATCAAACTCCACCGACATCAGCGCTAATCCACCCCTCGCCATAACCGGAGAACGAGAGTTAAGTAATTCCGATCGAGGCCGCAATTTCGGGTCGTCTTCAGGGGCGATTAGGGGAGTGCAGGCATTCCCGCAATTTCCCAGCCGAGCTGCAATTGGAGGACTGGGAAGGTGCTGGAAGCTAATCGTTGGGTGAAGTCGCTCTTCGAAGTGTCTTCAGGGTTGCTCTCCGAGGACGTCTTTAGGGTTGCTCTTCGAAGATGTCTTCAGGATTGCTTTCCGAAGATGTCTTCAGGGTTGCCTTTCGAAGATATCTTCAGGCTCGTTTTTCGAAGGGGTCATTAGGATTACTTTTCGAGGATGTCCCCAGAATCGTTTCTCGACGTCTTCAGGGTAGCTTTTCGAAGATGTCTTTCGGGTTGCTATTTGGAAAATGTCTTCAGAATCGTTTATCGAGGATGCCTCCAGGGTTACTTTTCCAAGGCGTCTTCGGGATCGCTCTTCGAGGGCGTCTTCGGGTTCTCTTCTCGAGGATGTCTTTGCCGATGGGACCGGAACGCCGAGGGTGTCGGTGGCCGGTGCCTTTTCCGTTGTCCGAGGGATGGTCCTCGGCGGTTCTATTTGTTTAATATGGCTGGAGAACCAACCCGGCAGCCCAACTTAGGAAATACAAAGCAGAGGAGCCCCAGGGCGCTCGTCTTGGCCCGGCCCGCAATAAACCCGGGGGTAGCTTTCGTCGGGGTTCCTCTACCTTATTTACCCCGGGCCAATTGTCTCACAGGCCCTGTGGAAATGACAGCGAATTCGCGACAACCTCGCGGGGGTGACCTCCGACCCTTCGTGGCACTGCGAGTATCCACCCCTCCCAGAATACTATAAATACCCTACTTGCCAAAAAATTACAATTTGAAAAACATCGCAAAGCTCGTCGACGTTGTATCTCGAAGGATATAAGTAAAGCTTCGAGATAAAATTAGCTGGACGTTCTGAACAAAATTCAATGGAGGCTCAGCAATCATTTGTCCCAGGAAACGATATTTGTATGCGATTCACTTTTCTAAAAATTCCCATCCCTCCTGGAGAAAATCGCAAGGACTCGTTCGACGTCACATTTCGAAGGGCATAAGTGGAGCTTTAACGTAAAATTAACCGGAGTTCTTCCCCGTATATTCGCGTTTCCTTCCCATATTAATCAAAAAGATATTTGTATGCGACTCACTTTTTAAAAAATTCGCATCCCTCCTGGAGAAAATCGCAAGGACTCGTTCGACATCACATTTCGAAAGGCATAAATGGGCATAAGTGGAGCTTCAACGTAAAATTAATCGGAGTTCTTCCCCGTATATCCGCGTTTCCTTCCCATTTTAATCAGTTCCGGCGCACATAGGGCACGTTTACTCGGAGAAGGATGAAGGCCGAAGTAAGTAGAGGCGGAAGTAGCTCCGGAATACAGCCTCGAAATACATTTCCGAGGCCGAGGGAGCGGTTCTCCGGTATTTTTACATAAGCGAAAAGTCCCTGGGGAGTCAGGGGGTGGCGGGGGTTGAAGACCCGAGGGGTCACTCGGAATTTCTCCAGGCGGAGTCTTGCAGGGAAACGACCCCGTCCAGGGGGGAGGCGAATTTTTCGGCTAAAGACTGGAATTCCGGTAAAGAGCCCTCGATGCAGGAGTAATCCAGTGCACTGAAAAAGATTGCAGTCTCGTCGGGAAGAGTTGCAGGACTAAAATGGAGCAGCCAAGAGGGGCGGGAGGGGTTCCAGGATGAAGGGATGGGGAGGGAAGAAGGGTATTGGTAAACACCGTGGACTTCCTCCCGTTCTTCCTCCTCTCCCAACCCCCCTAGGGGATTATTCCATAATCCAAATACTATAAATACCGGGGCGACTGCGTTCCGGCGGGCTCATCCTTTCGGATAAGAGCTTTAAATAAATAGAGCGCGAACGTTAGAGCGAGTTCCCTCGGAATTATTTATATATTAACAGAGAAAGTGGGAGGGGGTGGCTACCCTCCACCCTCTCCTGCGAGGTGGAAAATGGGACATCGAGCCGTTTCTCCATGGAAACCCGGAAAACCTCCGAAGGGGGATGATCCTTCGTATCGTTAACTCCCTATCTTCTTTATTTACCCCTTTCACCCCTGTAGGGATTGATTTCATCGAAGACATTTTTTCCGCAATCTTTGACGTTTTATCTTTGACCCGGGAGTTATGCTTTAATTTCGGGTGGTTTAGGGAAAGTTTTAGGAGGTCTTATCCTTGCGTAATGCCGATCCGCGAATTTGGCAGGGTGGAGGGGCCTGCATAAATGATTTATTTCCGGTGAGGAACTTGAAGGGCGGGGATTCCGCGAAGGAGAGAAATCGCACTCGGCGCGATTTCCCGCACCGCGCTCGGAAACTCGCAGGATTACCGACCGAATTGAATCGGGGTCGAATCAATCTTTATCGTTCCCGGTGTGTTCGACGTCCATTATCGCGCGCACTTACTCGCGGGCCAATGTTCGGCTTTAGCGAACACCGACTGACCCGCACTTTCCGTGACGGAAATGTCTGAAAGCGGTTTAACTCGTTCCCCGAAGGGGGAGTCTTAGATCGGCTTGCGCCGTTCCAACCCCCTCCAACCCTTTCTACCCCTTCCCGAGGCATTGCTTTCGAGGGTCGTGAGATCAGCCACTGCAAGTGACAAGGTCCAATCAACAAAAGTGGAACATTCCGGTAAAAAGGAATTAATCTCACGAGAGAAATCAGCTGATTGAAAACCTAGGCCGGAAAAATGCATCGAGGTTGGGGCGAGGGGTGGAATAGAGCACCTATAAAAGGGGTGGAAGAGAAACTCAGGATAATCACTCTTAAGTTCAAGGCAATTGTTAATAAATATATTACTTTAAATACTTCATTTTAGGCATTGCAATCCTTTAAGCGAATTCGTTTCTTGGAGGTTATGGTCGATATTTACTCGAGTTAAGGAGACAAGGGAAGGTGTAGAGTGTCCGTAGGGTTGGAAGATGGAACAGAGCTGAATCTAGAAAATGGCGTGAAGCAATATTAAGATAATTATTTGAAAATTCATGGGCCTCGCAAACGTCGCAAACACCTTATTTTAGGTATGGAAATTAAAGTGAATCCACCGTTTGGAGGTTAGGTTCCACGTTTGGTCGTGCCCAGGAGAGAAGCGGAAGGTGTAAGCGAGTGTCCACGGTCGGAGGGGTCAGGAGGTTCCTCGGGGTAGCAGGATGCCCGGCCGGAAGCTGGGGAGGACCGGAAGTGGCGTCGCCGTCGCTCCCCTCGGGAGGAAATAATGTTTATAGGTCAGCGGGCCGTGGCATAAGCGCGAGGGGCCATTTCGCGGGGTCCGCCGGTAGGGCCGAAAAATGTTGGAGGCCGTAAATATCCGCGAAAGGATGGCCTCATATTTTGAGAGGCGGAAGAAGCCTGCACTCCTGTGCAGGGCTCTTCCCCGCCGGAAGAGGGCCGCACGAGAAAGTGGCCTCTGGCTCCGAACCTAGATAGCCTAGGTCCCGGTATAATATACTCGGCCCCGGACCGCGGGCCAATCCCTACAAAGGCATCGCATTATTTAAAGCTCCTGCCTTCCACTCTTTGTCCCGGGCATTCCCTATTCCGAGCTTTTCCGGGGCTTATCGCTAATAATTCATCGCGGGCGCAAACAAAGCCCGTCACGCCGTCGCCGCTCGAATCGAACGACACATCCAGGGCCCTTTGGTTCCTTTGACCATCCAATTAGACCATCTCTTTTGAAGGACCAATCGGGACCGAATCGCGCCTTCGAACTACGTCTTTGCTCCCCAGTTATGGACCACCGCGTTTTATCTCAAGGATGGCCTCCTGCATTTTGGAGCACGTCCCGATTCCGCGGGACCTGGGACCCGAATTTCGAGTAAGGACGGATTTTTTCGCCCCATGTATCGCATAACATATCGATAACATGTTATATGTTATGTTAATATTATATAACTGCAATGGTCAGAAGTTTGTTACAATGTTAACGAACGGTAGTAATTCGACGTTATATGATATTGATGTATTTTTTTAATAACATTCGTTATATATCACGTTATACCAGTGTTATGTAACTTTTGTTGGTAACGTTCGGTTGGTTTGAACCCTTTGGTTCCTTTGACCATCCAATTAAACCATCTCTTTTGAAGGACCAATCGGGACCGAATCGCGCCTTCGAACTACGTCTTTAGTCCCCAGTTATGGACCACCGCGTTTTATCGCAAGGATGGCCTCCTGCATTTTGGAGCACATCCCGATTCCGCGGACCTGGGATCCGAATTTCGAGTAAGGACGGATTTTTTCTCCCCATGTATCGCATAACATATCGATAACATGTTATATGTTATGTTAATATTATATAACTGCAATGGTCAGAAGTTTGTTACAATGTTACCGAACGGTAGTAATTCGACGATATATGATATTGATGACGATATATGATAATATGATATTGATGTATCTTTTGAATAACGTTCGATATATATCACGTTATATCAGTGTTATGTAACCGTGGTATAGGGTGTTTGGTGAGATGGTATATTGTGATACCATTGTCGTATAGAAACTCGGCATCGTTTCGCGACAAGTGCGTTTGCGTCCGATGGACGCGTCCGTGTCATGGCGTTCCTCGAGTCGCTCTTCAGGGTGGTCTTCGGGGTTGTCCACGTCGAGTCAACGGGGCGAGGCCGATATTTAATCCCGCCGTTCGTTTTTCCCTAAACGTTTTATTACCGAGATTATCCAGGGCGATAGTCTGGCCCGTAATCCGGGCCATCAATTTCCCAGCGAGACACGGCACCGCCGAGATTGTGCGATGCATACGCAATGTTCCTGATGAAAAAAGGAGAAAAGGGAGTAAAGGGAGAACGCAGGGGGCGGGGAACGAAATACCTTCGAGCACCCCGTCCGCTTTTATTGAGACAGAGTGCAGCGGTTTCGCCGGGGATTTGCATGGCTCCCGGACGAGGGGAAGGATCGGCGCGATCGATCCTTCGGCCGATCGCGCGACCGTCTCCCGATCTGACGAGTGACACCGAAAATACGTCCTCCCGATCCCCAGGGATTTTTCACTGCCTCCCGTATATAATAAATAATCTGACTGGGCCAGGAAGCGAGCCGCGCGACGAGCTCCATCGATCCTCCACCCTTTCGCGCGCCTAGTCTTACTTTTGCATCCCTAACCTATAAAGGATTCCTGATCCTCGCACCTGACCAAACTTAAAATCTCAACCTAGAATTGCATACGACCATAGATTTAATTCCTGGAGAAGATCCTCCACCCTCTCGCGCGCCCAGTCTTACTTTTGAATCCCTAACCTATAAAGGATTCCCGATCCTCGCACCTGACCAAAGTTAAAATCTCAACCTAGAATTGCATACGACCATAGATTTAAAACCTCTTCCCAAATCTGTCATCAGGATCACTCCGAGCCTTGAAGAGATCCAGAAACCTGTGGATCTCGCTGAAAAAAAAAAAGAAGAAATTTTGAGAACGACGGGAATTAATTCCTGGAGAAGGGAACTATTTTTGTAGGATGAAGATGTTCTTTAAAAATCTGATCAATTGTTTCTCGTGACCCTTTTCCGTGGAACCTTTTTGTCAGATCTGAAATGGCTTTCTTAGTATCTCTGTACAATTGATAAACAGTAATAATGACATGTTACGCTAGTAATATTGACTCTTGGGATGGAAGGGATGCTGGGATTAGAATCTCATCCGCGATCCAAGATGGCGGATTTGATAGATCATTGGGATCCACGGTAGTTTCAAGCTGGACAGTGAGATCGAAGAGATGCAGGGGTGCGAACGTTGATCGATTATCTTTCTTAGTATCTCTGTACAATTGATAAACAGTAATAGTTACATGTTACGCTCATAATATTGACTCTTGGGATGGAAGGGATGCTAGGATTAGAATCTCACCCGAGATCCAAGATGGCGGATTTGATAGATCATTGGGATCCACGGTAGTTTCACGCTGGACGATGAGATCGAAGAGATGCAGGGGTGCGAACTTATATCAATTATCTGGATTGCTGGTAAATTGCAGCGTCGCCGATATCGACGATAATCGAGTTCGAGTCCGATGCGCGGAATATCTACACGCAGGGCAATAATTCCCAATTAACCTCCCTAGGACGCGACGATAAGGCGGCCTTTATTTCTCCATTCGTATTCGCGTTAACGTTCCTCGCGCGTTTCCGTGCGGCGCCGCTTCCGGCGCGCCGCGACGCCGGCAAAAAGTGCGCCGCCGCTTGCGCTAACCGCGGCGTCGACTTCGCCGGCTTTTTCGATCTTATCGAGGGGGTTAAATATTCCCTTTTTTTCCCACCCCTGGTTGAGAATCGCGGGAAACTCCCGGCAGAACGAGGGAGCGTAATGAAAAGGCTCGGCCCGCCCGGAGAAAAATGGAGATCGCGGTTTGCCGCGCAGTTAGGACTCTTTTTTGCGACCAAGAGCGCAGTTAACAAGTGACTATCGATGGCTGCACTTGTTCCCAACGAGGACGAGCTTAAGCCTTTGAAAGCACCGCTAAATGATACCGGATGACGCCGAGAACCACCCCTCGAAATTCAGGCGTAAAAATTGAACTTAAGTCAAATCGGAGTACTATACTTAATTATATAGTACAGTGCTTGACAGCACCACGGGCTGATCTTCAAGGACCATTTAATGGTACTTTTCGAGAATTCATACTTATGGAGAGGATGAATTTTTACACGATGGCTTGGATTTTTCTATTCCTTGTTCCTCTTTTATGGGGGAAACTGATCCACGAAGGGTGTGGGACTTTCTAGCTCCAATCGGCGGATGGAGGGGCGTTCTTCCTCCTGATAGCCACCTTCCGGGCGATCTGGTGGTGCCCCTGGAGTGGAGTGCAGGAGAAAATCCAATTGGCAAATTCCTGAGCGTCACTGGGCCGCGAAATGGGCCAGCGGGAGCGGCCGCAGCTACTTCCATCCCCCAGGATGGCTGCGGAGGCTGCGGCGGTGACGGTGGCGGTGGCACGAGATGCGCGAGAAGGGCTTATAAATTGCACACGATGGCGTTAACCTCGGCCCCGGTTCAGCACCCTCGAGAGCCGCCCCAGCCCCCGGCAAGATTGCCCCTCCGACTTTTCCGATTGATTCGTCCGATCGCGACGTGATTGGGAATTTCAGAAATTGGAGTACCCGTCGATACCAGGGTATATCCCCCCCCTCGACCTCGCGGAATTAAGGTTGGCCCATTTGGATGAACACGGGTAACCCGATGTGGAGGCTCCATCGATGAAATTGGGCCTCGAGGAGAGAGACAAGGAATTCCCGGAAACGGAAGAAGACACCCGGGAACATCTGAAATACCTTGGAACTTCAAGCTGAAAGACATGGGAGAGGAATCTAAGGAAAGGGACAGTCTTGAAAGTGGGATCTGGAGTATAAAGAATAGAAGATATGAGGTCTTAGGGTTGAGGTAGGCACAATTTGGCTTGGCCTTGGTTTTATAAGCTCAGGTACTGTCTGTGGTTTGTGACACCCAAACCGTGCTAGACCACGACCAAGACTGTAAGATCAACCTCGATTTTGCCCTTCGCTACCTCGGGGTGACTCGGTCACGAGTTCCCTCCAAGAGGATGTCCTGGCACGAGGGAGCGTCCTCGTGGGGCTAGATCGAATGCCAGACCACTCGTCCCAAAGAGGCATCAGGACCCGGAGGTCCTGGGGAGAAGTGGCCCGGGACAATTGGTCGGCCCCATCCCAGGATGTGCCGTGAAAGGAAGATGCCTCGCGGACACCTCGTCCTCCCTTCGGCCCAGGGCGGTGTAGTTGGTCCCGGTCCATCTGGGCGCCGGCTTAAGAGGATGGCGCCCATCCTGGCCGGGCCAGATTGGGCTTTCTTGGCCCTCTACCAAAGAGGGAGCCCCCAGACGAGGGACGGAAGCCTGGGGGCACATGCCCCCGTGTCTACGTGCGCCTCCGGTGTCGCCGGGCCTTGCGGCGGTGGGATCGCGTATTTACGTACATTGAATCTCTGCCAACCTACAATTACCGGTTACCCATTCTTACCCTCGGGTCCACCTCTGCAGCCCCCGGACGCCGAACCTCTATGCCAAATTCGGGGTGCCCCCCTCCAAATCTGCACAAAGTGCCCCCCCCAAGGACCCGGCCGATCGTTTTCGAGATGCCTTCCGGCCCGACGACTTCTGGCTGGGAAGCAAATTCTGACGACGCCTTTTTCCCCACGCCGGAAGTGGAGTGACCCCAGACCAGGATCAACGGTTCCCCATTCTAGGTCTACCTCTGATACCCCTGAATCGATCTCGTAATGCCCTACGGACCTAGTATATTTCATTGACGTCGAAAGTAATTCCTCGCGACTCTTCAGGGTCCATTAGATGGTTCCGTCATCTATTGTCAGAGTTCTTGGAGCGGTTCCCAAGTGCCCCGAGATTCTGGGACGAGGTTGGTTCTTTTATCTTTAGGGAGGTTTCCGAAATGGGGGTATTTTCTCGTGGGTATATTTTGGGGGAGTCGGTTTGCAGGATCATCTGTGCTGGGGATTTTGTATTTTGAGGTCGGAAAATTGTGGAGAAATTCGGTAAGGGGTGGCTTCGATTTTTCTGGCCATCTTGCGGGACAGGATCTGGCACTTCGACCTCGTGCACCGGAAGAGGGTCTTCGGGAAAAAGCTATCACCCTCCCCGAGGGGTGGCGCGGCCGGGATTCCAAGCGCGCGCGTAATTGATAGAACATCATAAACCCATTACCGTGGGCTGGCTCGAATCAAATTATGAACGGATCCGCCGGACTTTACGAGCGGCCAGGAGCGCAACGAAGAAATATAAGCAGTTCGCCATCGTGCCTCTTCCTCCGGATGGTCCAGCGAGGAACAACGCTGGAGGGTCTTCTAGGTCGGCGAGGTTCGGATCCCCGGTTAACCTCCTTCCTTCGTCATTTTTTAATCCCCCCATTCGACCGACATATAACCCGGAACACGTGGAGAAACACGAGAAGGAAAACTCGGAGAAATCTTAGAAGTATCCAGACGTGACACTTCAGAATTAGTGACAGGGTCTATGAGGATACCTTGGAGTATTGTAACTGCCGGGAGGATTTTCTTCTCTGGACTCGAATTATCACGGAATAATCAGTCCAGAAGTTGAAGAGGGCCCTGAGGTATCCACCATTTCTATCGAAGGAACCTATTTTAATTTAATTTCTCCGTCGAGTCGAATTGTCACGGATTGATCTGTCCAGAAGATGTCGAAGACCCTGAGGAATCGATCAAGAGAGGTGGGTTGACTTTCTTTTCTCGAGGATCGAATTATCACGGAATGATCGGTCCAGAAGTTGAAGAGGACCCCGAGGTATCCACCATTTCTATCGAAGGAACCTATTTTAATTTAATTTCTCCGTCGAGTCGAATTGTCACGGATTGATCTGTCCAGAAGATGTCGAAGACCCTGAGGAATCGATCAAGAGAGGTGGGTTGACTTTCTTTTCTCGAGGATCGAATTATCACGGAATGATCGGTCCAGAAGTTGAAGAGGACCCTGAGGTATCGACCAGCTGGTTTCGCGAGGAAATCCTCGTGATAGCCGTAGGTGGACGGAGTGGGTAAGTGGCGGTCAGCGCCAAGCGGCGCGCCATAACGCGAATCGCGAAATCGTGACGGGAAAATCGTATTTGTCGGAAAACCGGGGCGCACGTTTGCGGCGGGGAAGAGCCGGGAATCAAAGGCGAGCATTGCGTTAAAGAACGCGAGCCAGCTCGAATGGCCGTCGGCCGTAAAGCCCCCGCAAATCCGGGGGCATACGCGCGTTTGTTGGACACCGGTGCTGGCCAAGGATTCCCGCTTCGGCAGAGCACCAGGTCCTTCGAAGGACACCAGAAAATCCCCGAAAATATTCCCAAGGTTCCCCGGACCCTCCGGCGATAAACCCTCCCCCAAACAAGCCCTCCTCCTATTTTATTATATTTTTTCCTACCCTTAAAGTCCCGCCAAACAGTCCATTTGGGACGTGGTCCCAGTGAATCGAAAACCAGAAATTGTAATCACCTGAAGGTGTACCCGAACACTCCGTCATTGAATTAAGAAGCTCGATTCATACCTACAGAACTTCAATAGCCTTAAGGTGGCACGAAAGTCTCCTTTAAGAGTGCATCGTTTATACCACTTTTCTCTGAACTAGGTGTATCGAATCATTTGGTATTTTACTACGCGAATACGGAGGCCTTAAGGAAGGTCCAGGCACTTCTGAAGTTCTTTTTTCTTATAGAAAAATAAAAGAAATGTTTATAGAAAATGGAAAGGAAAGAAATCACGAGTGTCAGGGTCTTCTTTAGGGAGTCTGTAAGCATGTGTACAGTTTCAGACGATTCGATGTACCCATTTTAGACGTATAAACGTCTTCGGAAGGCACTTTCGTATCGCCTTAAATTGATATACAGAGAGTTCAGGTTTATCGACAGGGAATTTGGGTTTGGTGCTCATCAGGAGGCTCGGGGTCTCTTTTTGGGGTAGCCGGTCGCAGGGGCTCGTAACCGCGGCCATGATTATTAAAACGGCGAGGGTCCCTTTCGGGCGGCATAATTCCTCCGATATTTCAAGCTACATCGGCGGGGGAGCCGCTTAAAGACCGCCCGCGGAAGTTTGGCAGACTTCCACGTCGTCACCGCAAAACACCTTCATCCGGGGGCGCAGCGGGGCAGGGCCAGTGATTTGGAGGAAACCGCGCCGTTTCGCATGCATAATACATTCTAATAGTCCTCCACGTCGAACCGGATGTCGTGACGGAAAGAACGCCGCGATCGCCCCGCTCATTGAGCTTTTTCCGCGGACCCGGCGACGCCCCTTCCGGCGCCTCGCTCTCCCGGCGTCGGTCGAGTCACGTAAAAGCGACTCTTAAGTTCCCGGAGTCGCACCCCGAGTTCTTTCTGGCTTCCCCGGGACTTATCCGCGGGATCTTTCCCGTCGTTAGGGGAGATTTAAGCCGGCTGGAGACCCCCGCCGGATGCGCCCCGTGATAGATCAACCCATTACGTCTCTCGGTCACTTCGGCTTCCCGAGGACGACCGGACTAACGGCCAACCCCCAGGCTCCGAAATTACCCGGGACCATGGGAGGCCATGCCGGGATCGGTTTTGTGCACAAAGGGTCCAGGGATGTTGGGCCGGGCCCGGAAACCAGCAAACTTGCCTAGGGGGATCCGAACACCCCCCGTTCCCGAAGAGTACCCTGAAGAGGCGCTATTTCCACGATTTCGGGAAGGTCCAGGTGCAATTTGGGTGTTCGAGGGTTTTTGCTGGACTCTTTGGACCCCATGCCGCGACTTTCGGGACGGGGGCCTTTTGAGGTTAGGGGGCTCAGGGTGGTCGATATCCGTGGAGGAAGTTTTAATCGAAGGCCCTCCCTCGGGAGATCGGGATGCCGCGGGTTTCGCGACGTAGGGGCATACCAGGTGGAAAATCAATTGGATATCGGGGATCGGGACGTGAGGGCTTTGCCGATGCCTCGCAGCATCCCCGGAGCGGAGCTTCCCGGATAGCTTTATCCCCCGGAGCGGGCCGTCGGTCTCCTCGCGAACGTTAAGCACGATTGATACATCTCTTCCGGTCGGCGAGGCACAACCGAAGTCCCAATTGCGCCCCGTGCCCCCAGGGGGTGTCGCGCAAGTCGGTGCAATTTGGAGGCGCACCTGAAGCACCTGAGGTAGCGCAAGGTTAATAGCCGGTCCTCTCCTGGGCAAATCAGTCGACCCAATTTCCAGACCTGGGAGTTGGGAACTTTTGACAGGCCGCGATTACTCCATATCACCGGGAATATATTATTCCAGCCCCACCCCGTTAAGGGGGTTATGGTGATAGGAAAGTGGCGTCTGAAGAGTCATTCGTCAAACTTTTCTCCGAACTAAGTGTACCGAATCGTTTCAAACTTTACCACACTTTAGTTTAAGATAGGTCTCGATACCCGTGAAATTTCATTGCTTATTAAAGACGTTTAAAATGTGTATAAATGGATTTGAAATTTCATGGGGATCGGGACCTATATGAGCCGCTCAGTGCACACATCGACTAACTCCACTTTTTGAAAAATCTTAAATTTAGGTGTCAAAGCACTTGGTCGTAACTTTTTATATTTATAATATCTTTCCTGATTAATAGAGTCTGGTGCAAGAAGACGTTTATCGTGTTTCTCGGATTCATCCGATTGCAACAGTACAAATTCCCCAACAAACACATCGATTGGGAGGAAAAGAAGTCCTAATCCTGATAAATGGGCACGAAATTTACAAAAGCATAACGGAACAAAAGGTTTGGCATACAAGAATAGGGGAGGAAATTTAATACCTGCAATAACATTTGTCGATATAAAATGCAGACTATTATTTTTTGGCTATTCTTTCTTATTAATTTTATATACCGTTAGATGAAAACTATAACTGTATTTATGTATTCTACATTATATATTTGAAGTTATATTATAATAGGAATTTTAAAAAAGAATCTACATTACTTCAACGCATTTCTCAACTTTTTGTTTTATGGAGTTAATCAATGTGTGCACTGAGCGGCTCATATATCGGGGCTGATAACGAGAGGCAGATCCCATGATCTGCAGGATCGGTCCACAGCTCGTCTGATCCAGGTGTTTGGGGGAATCTCGATGTCTTGCCAAGTGTTGGTTTTTAAAGGAGTAAGAGCTGGACCAGTGGAGTGCTAACGCCTCTCATGGGAGTCCCTGAAGACGCCATCGAGGTAGGTGGTACCGCTCTGCCAAAAGAGGAGCCTCGACGACTCGCCCTCGGGAATCCTCCAAATTTAATATAGAGTCAATTGGAGAACCTAATAAAATTGTTACCTCCCCGAAGCGGATTGGAGCCGGCCCAAGGTGGAGGAAACCTTACGTCCCCTAACCCGGGATGCAAGGTTAAACACCATCGATTCGTAAAGCCGAGCCTATCTCTGGCACCAGGAGATGAGCCCATGGCGTCTCCTGGAAATCGGTGGTCTGAAAATAAAATCCCAACCCCCAGAGGCGTAATTCTTTAATGCGTTTCATGGGACCAGTCACCACGAAGACGACTCTTCGCTGATATTAATTTAAGGATATATACAATTCATCATTTCTCCCGCTGACCCGAGTCGAAATTCTGATCCCACTTAAGACCTCCAATTGTACGTCTTAAATGGGTTTTGACAAGACGTATCATTATATATTTGAGGTTCTGCTTTAAACCTTAAAAGTGGCAGACATTTCCATTTCTTCTACCTGTAGGCCAAAATTAGGACCTAATTAGAATAAAGTACGACGTGGAAGGTTGAAGGGAGAACTCGAAAGAGTGAAACAGGACCAAAAGAGGTCTCATTTGAGCTAGGCAGGCATAAAGAAGAGCTAAAGTGTCCAGTGACGTTAAGCTGCTCTTAGAAGTGCGCTCTATTTTCCAACGTCCTTTTCCCTCTTTACGTGGGTTTCTTTTTTTCCTCCCGAGGATTGGTGCACACCTGGGTCGATAAATTGGCGGATTGGGAAGGTGAATTTGGCGACTAGTCCGGCCTTTTCAAGCTGAATCCTCGGCCAGTGGTGGCAGGACTCGTAGGGGCCGCGACGTGCCGCCGAAATTCCCTGGTCGTCGGGCCGACTCATTTACATTCCGTCCAGGGTGGATAATGAAACCGGGAGAAAAACTGTCGGCCGTCTAATGGGAATCAGCCAGCGAATAATGAAACTGCTTTGTATTCCTTAGCGGACAGGAGCGCGGAGACGAAATAATTAAAGGGCGGCGCTGGAAACGCGGAAAAACGGCCGCGGTCGGAAGGGAGGACGCGGAATCGGGAAGGCATGCATCCGGTGGATTCGTTCACCTATGTCCACTTTAACCCGTAATCAAACGAAACTCCGTAGTTACTCGGTCCGATTCGTCCCCTGCCACCCATCGCCACGTATTGCCACCCCTCGCCACCCATAGCCACCTACAACCACCCATTGCCACGTATTGCCACCCATCGCCACCCATAGCCACCTACAACCACCCATTGCCACCCACAGCCACCTACAACCACCCATTGCCACCCATTGCTATCCATAGCCATCTACAACCACCCACTACCACCCACTACCACCCACAACCACCCAGCCGTGCGTTGCGCTTAATTCACGCACCTCCCGGCGCAATCCGGCCTCCGCCGAGGCCCGTTAATCCGCAGTCACCGTTTCGGCTCTGCGATTTTATAAATCCACCCCATTCCGCGATCGTTCGTCAGGGTTAGGTTTAAACCTGCGGCGCATCGCGCGGAAAAATCCCCGGGGTTGACAAATGTCCGGATAAAGCGATCGCGACTCGCCTCGACCCGGTGTTTACTCTGCAAGTGACATTTCTACTTTATATAAATAATACTTGGCACGTACCTGAAACGTTAAACCCGTTGAAAGAGAGCAACACACGAGTGTGGGTGTTTAGAATCTTTTTTTTTTTTCCTGAGAGATCAGTCAAATTTCGGTGGCACTTTTTACAAGTTTACCGCGGAAGGTTTGCGGAGGACAATGAAATGGACTTTCACGGTGGGGGGAGGCTGCTTTTTATTTCTTTCGGAGGGGGTAATAATTAATTCCTATTTTAATCGTACACCGAGAGATGCGCCGAAACGATTAGGGCTAAATTGTGAGCCACGTCGCGCCACTGAATTTCGTGTAAACTTCTCGTTCTACGAGTCCGTACAGATCGAACGCAGCGATCAGCTGGTATCTGCGCAGTGCATTTTTAATGTGAAAATTTGCATGCTCGTTGGGAAGATCGAGCGGCCCGATCGGGGCGGTTTCGCGTTCAATTTCCATATTTATCGCGGGGTTGAGCAGCGCTAAGCGCTTGCCGAAGCCTTCGTTACTAGTTTAATTAATCATTCATTTACATGTGGGCTTCATGAATGCCAGGTACGCGCGTATTTCGACTAATAAGCCAGCCAGTTTTCGAGGCACTTATCGACACGCGAGTCGCGTCTAAAAGTAGCTTTCCCCTTAATTATCGAGACATAAGTCGCAAATGCATGGGTTGGATGTCACCTGTCGGACTAAAATTGACCCGAACCCTGGAATTAATTAAAAAAAAAAAATAATAAAAAATATCGGGAATACGCGGAAGTCTGGGAAAACGTTTCCACTGCGAGGAAGAGGTTCTCGGTACTTGGAGCTTTCGTGCAGCCAAGCTTTTCCAGCCCCCCCACGTTTTGGCACCGTTTCGCCGCCCTCTAAGGCGTTGCTCTTCTTCAAGATTATTTATCCGCGGGGAATATTCCGCAGGACTCGCAGTTTTCGATCTCGGAAGCCGGCCTCTGTTAATGCACCGCTCTTGCAGGCCTGCCGACTCCGACCCCCCCGTACACCGGAAGGGGTGCAAGGGGCGGCATGAAATAGGGTAAAAAAAGGGATGAATAAAACACGGAATAGCAGTTAGCCGGAAGAAAAATACGCAGCTTCGCGGAACGTTGAGTTATTCTCTCTGTCGTGCTGAAAGCTCGCCGGGGGCGGCCGTTCCTCCAGGATTCCATCCGGGGATGCTTTCGCCCCTTTGCCGGGACTCCGTCCCACAATTTCGGATTATTCGCGCGGTAATCGTCCCTGCCGATTAATTAGTCATGCCCGCCCTGACGAAGAAGCTGACGAGCCAAGTTCACGGAAGAAACTGGTGCAGCGGATCGCACGAGTCGGGTGCATATGATAACACTGCTCAACGCGGTTGAGATAACGACTGCATGTCGGTTGCCTTGCAATCTTCCAATGAGACTTTAGACACGTGACTTGGGAATTTATTGCAATTTTTTAGCAGGGTATTTTAATCCAAATTATATTCAACGGCGATAAGAAGCCACGTTGTCTGAGCGATAGTGTGTGTTCATTCCCCGAGGAGCAAACGTTTTCCCATCGAGAATATCTCCGATCACTTCACCTCTCTGTTATCTGTTTTTCGAATTTTCGGCGCGTCTCTCTTTTCGGGTTTTCGAGTGAAAGCCGAGGAAACTGGAGCAAGCCCAACCCGCCATATCGGTGCCTTATCGAGCGTTGATCGATCGCGATTTTCACTACGGGGCCGGGGTACTTTTTATTCGGAAAATTTTCAATCGCTCCCGCAATTGGGATTAGTACTTCCGCGTTTTATTCCGTTCCCTCTGTGCGGTTAAAAAAGGAAAATAAAATAAAAAGGGAAACAAAAAACAGGAAAACGGGTCAATCGGCTTTGGCGCGCGATAACCTGATAGTCGAAGCAGCGGGCTGGAATTTTCCTGGATTTTCTGTTTCCCTGTTTCCACTATTTCTTCAAAATGTCTCTCTTATCTCCTCGTCTCTTGGCACGTCTTCAAGCGTCATAACGATCGGATCGATTGGGACTCGCGCACGTGGCCATTCGACGCATTGCGTGCAGAAGCGCACCCGTGAGTACGTGGCTCCTCGTCCCTCGGATATGCACCTGATAAGCTCACCTATGCACTCTCTTCCTCCCTGCAGAATGCATCTTATCGGATGGCGTGGCCTCGCGCGGTTGCACCGATGCACATGGCGTGCTCAAGACCGTGCATTGGTCTGGATCTATCGGGAAATACCGAAAGTGCATTTAGTGCTCCCTGGAAGTCATTAGCGGTTTTCTCTAATGTACCGGGAGATCTTATCGGGACTGATCTTGGTACACGGGCTGTAAAATAATGTATACATATCGCCCTACAAAGTACAAGCAGGGTATTGCGCGTTGTATTGAAAAATTTTCGCGAATTTTAATGTTCGGTTGTCGGTACAAATGACATCGATTGCAGTACCTCAGCTTGTCGATAAGAGCCATGAGGAATTGTATAATATATTGTATTAATATTTTTAATATTGTACTTGTATTTCTTCGAGGGGACTCGTGAACGTTGAGTTCTTGGGTATACAAGGATTCATTTAATTTATTGCGTTCTCTGAAGGGTTATGGGAGTCCTGCAAATGCACTCAGGAAGGGGAGCTTGACGATAATAGCCACGAGAAAGTGTATAATATATTGTATTAATATTTTAACATTATACTTGTATTCGAAGGGACCCCTGAACGTTGCGTTCTTGGGTTTACAAGAATTCATTCAATTTACTGCGTTCTCTGAAGGGTGATGAGAGTCCTGCAAGTGCACTCAGGAAGGGGAGCTTGACGATAATAGCCACGAGGAATTGTACAATATATTGTATTAATATTTTTAACATTATACTTGTATTCGAAGGGACCCCTGAACGTTGAGTTCTTGGGTATACAAGGATTTATTCAATTTACTACGTTCTCTGAAGGATGATGAGAGTCCTGCAAGTGCACTCAGGAAGGGGAGCTCGTGCACCTGTCGCCGGTGGATTTTATTAGCCGCTTTACGCACTTTCCACGGTTTACGAGGGCTCGATGCCGGCCCTTTGATAAGCAGGCTCTTCCTCGCTGGGATGGCGCACTTTTCCGCAATTACAATACCGTCCGACTGTGCAACGAGATCGCAGTGATTACAGGGATATCCGGAAAGAGAGTTTGCGCTACGCACCTGCCGCGTTATTCCCGAGAATCGATGCGTGCACGCAATCGCAGGTGCTTTCACGTGCACGGAAAATCGAAAAACCTGGCTTCAGTTTTATGCACACGCACACACCGACCGTAAAGGATTGAATTCTTCGTTAATTAACGTGAATCGGCGGGATAAAAGAGAAAATTGTTTCCGGACTCCCCGCGAGAAAGGGGAAGGAAAGTGTAAAGACCTTTCTATAAATCCCGGAATTCTTCCGAGGATCCTCCAAACCCTTCCGAACATTTTTGGGGGTTCCTAGAATCTCCCGGGGAATTCCAGAAATTTTGGGGGATTTTCCTGAATTTTTCTGAATCTCTCCGAGAGATCTCTGAATCTTTTCGAATTCCCCCCCGAGTATTTCTGAATTTTTCCGAAGGTTCTTTGGAACCCTCTAATTTTTGTACGGACTTTGGAAATTCACGTAAGAACTCGTGGAATTTCTTTTTCCAAATTTTCCCAAGTACTTCCCGGGATTTCCGGACGTGCGCTCGATCGCGCCGGAGGATCGAAATTGGCCAGTATTGCGGCACCGCGACGCCACCCCGGGCATAGGCGAGAACACGTTAAAAAGCTCATAAATTCATATTAGGCCCGGTTTTGCACGATTTTCGGAAAACCCGTAACATAGGTTTTTATTAACGCCGCCCCGGCATCCCCGGACGACGCGGCGCTGTCCCGTTTTAGCCGGGATCCGCCGTTTAATTACACATTATAGGTGCCACCGGCGACGGGCGACGAGGGGCCGGGGATAAATGTTCATAAATATGTGCACATCGGCATCGAGAGAGCGCTTCAGGGGCCGTTGCCCAGGCACCGCTGTACGTGGAATATCCGTAAATTAATCGTATATGAATGTTTATTGAACGTAAGTAAGATATATATCTGTGAATTCTATTTTAGATACACCAAAAGGCTAGATGTCCGTACATACATAATACGTATATCGTAGATATCAATAATAGATGGTCTATAGATATTCATAGAAAAAAATCAGAGTATGGATGAAATTAACAGTTTTATCAAGTTGGAATTTAGATACGAACCATTAAGTATGTATGGAAAATGTAGGATTACAAGAGGTGTCGTTTGATTTCACTACACGTATTTTCAACGATGCCGATTAACCTTTGGTAGATGTCTACTAGAGATATTATTTGTTTTGTATGCGTCAAGAAATAAGTGGATATTTGTAAATCAATAGTGGATGTATAATTTTTATCTGCAATAGACATAGATATTTATATATATCCTTTGGATATTTTTTTAGGTGGGTGATAGACGATAGACGTTTGCTATACCTATAGACATAATTTAGACGATTAATCGACGTATATTCCACTTGATGGGTTGCCTGGGTGGGCATTCCGCTTTTGTTCCGAAATCCGGTCGGGAGATCCGCTCATCCGGTGCAGCATCCACTGGGTCCAGCGGCGCGAAGGGCCGTTCCCCGTAACGAGGAAAAATCGACTGACGGATTTAATTAGATTTACGCGACCTCGCGATTAAAGTACGACTCGTATTGATATGCGTGTACGTATATATCGCCACTTGCATGCGGGATAAGCTCCTCTGTTGCGCTTAGAATTTATAGGGCCGGCTTTGCAATGGTAATATCTACACGTAACCCCGTATCGCGGCACATCCTACGTACGCCGCGAAATAATTCAGACGTAGGTACGAAGCTTCCCATTTGTGGCCGTAACTCATATACTCGGTAAAAAAGGGCTGAAGGAAAAAAATCATCAACGCTAAATCGCCAGGTGAGGAACGACCGGCGTAACTCGCGGAAAATTGCAGAAATTTCGGACCTTCCTGAAGAAGACGACGAATGGCGATTTCCTGGCCACTAGCGAAACGCCTTATTAATTACCTTTCGCTCGAAATGATACGCTCCGTCAAAGAAAAACATGTCATGAATTTCCCGTCATTCAAGCACAGTTTTAGGAAATGACGAATTTCATATGACTTAAATTGTGCAAGCTCCGCAACTGTCCGAGGAAATTTCGAATTTCCCGAGATTTTGCTGGAAATTGTTGTAATATGCTTGTAAAGTTGAAAAAAAAAGCCTGTATTAAAATTACGAGTGCGCCGTATTTGAGCGAAAAATTTAATAGGCGTTTAATGGATTTATTGCAGTTTTTTCATTTTATTTTTTTTTTGTAATGGGCTCGCGTGCAGTTTACCTTATTTCTTTGGAGAGGGAGTGTCGCGTTACATCGTCGAGATGTATCGTTGCGATGGCTACGTGCCCGTGTAATTTGCATGCCTGGATTGCCCGATCCGGAGGATACTTATATCCTTAACCCGTTAAGGCTAATGGCCGTGGCGTGTGGGCCTTAAAACGCGAATCGTAAAGCGGCCGCCACTTTATGCACATACCGGGCTGAAAGTTCCGCGGCGGTATTTTGAAAGAAATCGCCTTTGTCCAGGTAAATCAAATTAAACGGCGGCAGCATTCCATGCGAGAGCTTGAATGAAAGATTACAGCACGAAAGCATACCCAACGCAACGGCATAATCGCCTAAGGATGCACGTGTATGCATTTCGTGACGTTGAGTCGTTAAACAGGAATTCCATGTTTAAAGTTTATTTATTTTGTTTATTTATTTATTCTTTCCTATAATCACGCGCCTCGTGAGATATTTCTTTCTGGATTATTAGGACAGCTGAAATGCAATAATGCAGGGCAGGTCGTCCCGAACTGCACCTATGCACTCGGGAAATGCATTCTCAGGGGATTGATCTCATGAGTGGAAACTGCAGCATGTCGTCAGACAGGAAAGGTGCATACAGTATCGCTGCATAACGTGAAACTGCTAACGATTTCAAATGCGCCACTTACGCGCCACTAAACTGCAATTTGCATGAGGATAATTGCAGCGTAATTGCACGTCACGTGTCTCTTTTCTATTTTCCTTTACTTTAATGCCGGCGTCAATCTCTTGAAATTATTCACTAGTCACTTTTTTTTATTACTTCTATTTATACAACAGGTTATTAAGGAATTATACATTACACGTTTTTAAGTATGCACTTTGAAATGCCAGTTTAAACAATTACCGACGGGGTGTCATAAGATTCGATGCTCGTTTGTGCATTTTCTGCACGTTGCTAATTATCTCCGCATATTAAGGTAATTGTGGAATTTTTGTAGCAAAAGCTTGCAGGAAGTACTTAGAAGGTTCTTTAACAGTGCACCAGATAAACCGGTTAAGTGCAGATAATTAGATCGGGGGAGTCACGATATCACTTATCACGGTAATGGGGCCATTCCAAGAATATTCGGGAGGGTCTAAAAGTGCACCGCAAAAGTGCATCGGCGGGAGTAGTTAACGATTTGAAACGCGGTACTTGCACGCTGCTCGACCGTAATTTCCACCGGCGATGATTGTAACGTAGTTACGTGCCGCGTATGCCGTTTGCGGTTGAATTGAGTTATGTGCTACGTATACGGCCGCCGGCGGGTAAAACGCGCCGGCCGATCCGTGCGCCGCGTGCACGCGTGCATAACGGCCGTGCGGCTGCAGGCGTGCACGCACGCGGAACAATAAGTATGATTACGGATCGCCTGCGACGCCTGCACTACGTGCACCGATACCGCGCGCGGCCGAAACGCAGCGGAACGGCCCCTAATCATTTTTCATTTGCCCCAAAATGACTTCTCGTTAGTCCGAAAATTTGTCAAAGTCCTCTTAAAGCACCCCGAGTTAATTTATTAATTTACTTTCCATTTTTATTATTTTTTTATGTATTTCTCGACATTTAAAAGATCCCCAGAGAAGTTGCAACGAGAGCAATGCCTTTTTGAGCTGTTTTGCGATCGAGCGACCCTCGGCGGGGCTAATGTAACGTAATGCTATGTAATGCGATGTAATGCAATGTAATGTACATTTTATCCCAGTCTGTCGGCTCGCGATTTATACGGCTCAATTAAATGGGCCACTTGCCGCCTCGCGATCGATTATCCGATCGCAAGTAGATTCGAGCGCGGTTCGGCTGGGTCGAATTAAATTTCATTTCCGCCGATTGCGAGTAGCTAGAGTCAACGAGGTTTTGTTCTCCCGAGTGGATTGCACTTTCCTCGGTGATTGTACTCTCGATTAGACCTCTATACCTACGGGGAGAGTTCTTTTTTCGAAATCTTCACCGTCCTCTTCGGGGTTCTCTTCAGGGTCGCGGACGCGCGAGGAATGTCCATTAACGAATGGACCCATTGACGAGACATGAGCTCCCATTTGGTGATAACGAAAATACCTGATAATAAAAATCTTACCCTGAGAAAAAGTTCACCCAAATGTTCATCCACTGCGTAAACAAAATCCTGCGATTAAATGCGTCCGAAGTAATGTCAGTTTGGGTAACCGAGATTAGTTTGAGTCAACATCGATTTTTATTCCCTCCAAAATAATTGTTTCTCGTAGTTATACATCATTCAGAAGACAATATATGGTCCGGTTGAATTAATTAATCCTTTCTCTCAGTGGAGCTTCCATTTCGTGAGTCTAAGATTAACACATTCGCGACCGCTGACGTGAATTCACGTCTTTTCAAGTTCTATTCCTGGCTGCCGCTGACGTGAATCACGTCTATAACGATACACGATACAAGTTTGCGGCAACCAGTTTTAGAATTTCATTATTTTCGAAGGTACTCAGTATTTGAAAGGGAAAAAATTTGCCGGTAGCGATATGGCGAGAACAATCTTAGCTCCCATTTGCGCGATGGGAGAATTTCGTGAAAATTCGAGTTTCCTATTTCGCGATTACGTTTTTCTCGGTCGATGCTCACGTTCGAGTTGATTTCCATTTAGAGGGCCGGGGGTGGCGTTTCGGGAAATATGGGAGATATCTTGACGGAAGCGTCACTCGATATCTGGGCCTCCTTTTTAAGCGCGCAATCGCGCACCTCGAAATCAAATATTGATAAAAGTGCTCGAGCGATCGGGGAGCGAGTATCTCACGGAAGAGCTGCCGATACAACGCGGAATCCTCGTTTTCCGGACGCGGGGGAAGGAGGGTGCATTTCGAAGGGTGGTCGAGGGAAGATCTATCGCGAAGAGGACCGTATCACGGGAAACGTCACGTTCCTTCGAAGGCTCCATCCGTAATGATACCGTCGAATTGTGTCCTCCCTCGGGTGAGAACTCGTTTACCGAGAATTCCCGAGATACAAGTAAAATATTCCGAGGGGGAGATAGAAGCATCCCGATAAGAATTGGTTATATCGTAAAAAAGGGCCAAAGATCCACGTGGACAAACCGGATCGTATGAAAACTCCCTCGCCGAATTTTCCTTCAAGGATTTAAACATCGTTTACATAGAAAAACTCCCCAAAACCGTCTTGCCACGCTGAGGAAAAACAAACAAAAAAAGTTGGTAGACTTATGTATTATATTAAATAAATATGCCGATAAGAAAATCCTATCAAACACCCCCAGAAACGTCGAATAGAGCGGAGAAAATTCGTTTAAATAAAGGATATCAGTGTTTCATCTCAACAGTGTGTAATCGTTTCGTGCAATTACCTGCGATTAAGGCAACGACATACATGCCAGCAATGTATATTTGTTACTCAGTGCAGCCCTGTCAATTCAATTTATTATTCATTACCCTCGTCTGACTATAAAGCTTCCTAATCTACTTTGCGCCCGGCAAAGTACCACCTGATAAATGGCCCGAAAAATTGAATTCCTATCAATGTTAGAACAAAATAAGTATCAGTAGACATAATAATTACCTCGCATAATGAATTTCAAGTAACTCGACATACGTGAACGCGCGATTTCCCTATATCATAGTAATTTCAGCCCGCCTCCGCCGGCCGCTCTCAGGAGGCGAAATCTAGGGGCCTCGTGTACATATAAATCGGCGCAATTAGTCCGTCTTCCGCCGATTAGTTAGGTTAAGGTGCGGCCGACACGCAAGCGATATATCCGGAAGGGCAGCGAATTCCCGGCGACAAAACCCACGATCGAACTTCCGGGCGAACGGCGAGGCGAGACAGGGATAAAAAGCGTCGAGAGTCCTGGGAACGGCCATTCCTCCGAGTTCCTCGCGGGGGCGGTCGCCCCTGCCCGTCTTCGGAGTGCCCCCTGCCCCCACGCCCCCCCAGAAGCCGGGACATTGGCACGGAGGATCCTCCCCGAAAACTCAAACGGCCCTCGATTCGCATACCTTAACCCTGTCTGGCCCTCCCTTGGCCGGAATAATTTCGCCGGGTCTCTTTCATTTCACCCCCTCCCCCTGGTTCACCCACCCACCCCCTCTGGCTGATCTTCGTCCGTCTCGTCATCTCGAGGAATAAAGTTTCACCCCCCGGGGATGGGGTTGACCAAGGGGTGTTCGAAGAAAGGACTCGGCGGATCCCTGGACCAGGGGATGGAAATTTCGGGGGTTGGGGGTATAAATAATTTCATTTTCGAGGTTTTCGAAGATTCGACGGTTTTCCGTTTTTTACCGGCCATTTTTCTTGATCCTTGCGGAATCGACGGGGGAATTGAAATTATCGTCGAGAATTATTGCGGGGGAGGGGGCGGTGGGAGGGGGTCCCGCCGCTTTTTGCGCGGGAAAAGTTGTTCCGGGGGTCGGAGCCGGCGGGCTGACCGAATCGGCTAAACTTTGTCGGTACAACTAAATCCAATTAATTCGAATAAAGTTCCGTTTGATCCGGCCGAGTGGTACGGATCCAACTGTTCGCAATTGGGCGATCGATTTGCGCCGGGAGTTGCGCCATTTGTTTAAAGGGTGGCGGAACACGGTCCATGGGTTTAGGCGGCCGGCGCCTAAAAAATGTTATTTAAATAAATGCCACTTCCCTCTCCAGATTACAGAAATGCACCGACGAGTTTACGGTTGAACCCGGAATTTCGGCAATCCCCATTAAAACCGTATTCCCCCCCCCCCCGTAATCGAGGGTATCAGCATATTAATTGTTCTTTCAACAATTTATATATATATAAGCATGCACATCTATAAATGTAATTGAACCAATGAAATATTTTATCCCCTTCAAAGAATAATTGTTTAACTCAAACTGGAATAAATTGGTTTCAACATTTCATCGGAATTATGACAATTCATTTGAATTCACTCGAGACAAATAAATATTCCTTGAATTAACAAACTATTTCCGGTTCAGTGGATTGTTTTTCTCCGGCTTGGAGAACCACCCCATATAAATGTTACATACCTATATATCCAATACAGCTTTCCATTTCCACCCCGACTTTTCCACTCATTTCCCGACTTCGAAGCTAAGATACCCCATGAGAAATGCAGGAGTTCCTCCACCTAACGGACTTCCCTATTATTTATGTTGCAGGTAAGCATCGAGGATGATAACTAGGGGTAAGAGGAGAAGGGGTGCGTCCGCTCGCCGAGGGGTCCCGAAGGCACCGGTAATCGGTTTATCATTTCGAGGGAGCAAACAGCCAGCGTGCCGTCGGGGGTGGGTGGGGGGAAGCACCCCCGGCCGGCGTCTGAGAGGGTGGCCGCGCGGGTATGACAAAGTAAAGTATATTAAGCTCATCGGCATGCAGAGTTCGCCCCGGCCGGCTTAATACGGGAACGTGAACCGCCCCCTGAACCCTTCCCTCCCCTAGAGCCGCCCCCGCCCCCGAAAGCTCCGGTTGTCGAAGTATCTCCGCGCTATCCGCGCTCGGGGGCAACTATCCCCCGACCCCAACCCCGGCGTGCGCCCACTTACGAGCCGCTCGAGCGTCGGCTGCGCCACGGGATACAATAATTCCCATGGGGGTGGCAGGGTCGGGGTCGTATCTCTTTCCCGTAACACAACGCGGCGAAAAAGCTGCCGTGTCGCCCTGTGAATATTAATGAGTCATGCGGGGGTGCAATGCGGCGGTATTCAACGTCCGGCACGTGGCCGCTCGCATCCGCACCCCCTTCAGCTAGGCACCCTCCACCCGGGTCATCCCCTCGGCTCACCGCGAACCGTAAAGGCGCCCCCGGAATGGCCAACTCCCTCGGGCCTTGGAAGTTGGCCGAGGAGCTTGTTTAACGTAATCGGCCAACTTGCTTTGAGATTTAGAGGCCGACCCCGCTCGCCGAAACCGCCTAAGTGGATTCCCCCGATTACTCGGTTTTATTCCCGATTTCTGAACAGCTGACCCTGGACGATCAACCCTGGAACACCTTGAACACGTCTGGTTCCGGGATTAACGAAATAAATCGAATCCTAGGGAAATGGCAGGGATCAAAAGACCTCAAGCTGGTGCAAAAGTGACATCCGAGGATTTAATCAATCATCATACTTTTCTCCAAACTGCGTATACCGAATTCTGTCAAATTGTACAATGTGAACGTGGAGTCTGGAAGGGAGGTCCCGACACTCGCGGTACTTGATTTTTTCAAAGAAATTTTAAAAATCTCTAGAAATTAGTTTGGGATGAAAATGGAAATCTCATGGATGTCAGGACTTTCTTTACAGCCTCCATATTTACGTTGTACAATTTGAAATGAATCGGTGCACCCTGTTCGAAGAAAAGTTTCACGAACGAGACCCCTTTCACGCCACTTTTGCATTGCCTTAAGGTAGGAACATAGACGATCTTAAGAATTATTTCTGCGTCAGTTAATAGAATCTAAAAGTGAAAATCTTGGGATCTCATGGGGAAATGATAAATATGGAGGACCCTTTAGAAGACCTGATATAATTTCTAGGACTCCAGGATAGGGGAAATTTTTCTCAGGTTTTTTTGCAATTTTTATGGGAACGTCAAAGGATGGGTCGCCCTTCCCCTTGGAGTCTTTGAGTCTTTCACCCTTGAAGAAGGCCTGGAAGAACTCGTAGGTGGTCGGGTCGTTACGTCGACTGTATTTTTTCCAGTTTTCGAGGGTTTCCTTGACCCGCGCGAGGCAAAGCCTGGGACAGAGGGGAATCGAGCGGGGGCTGGGGCGGCCACCCCCGGTCCTCTAAATCGCCGGCACTTTATCCGCGGTCTTTGAAGCAGCTCTGCAGTTTTTAACGAGCTAACCACTGCTCAACCGGGGACGGGGGCGGCTGAAAAGCGTTTCTGGCCAGTTATAGAGAGGCGGCTGGCGCACGCAGGGGGTCGGTGGGCGGTGGGTGNCGGTGGGTGGTGGGTGGCGGGCGCCGGCCTTCGCCTCGCGTAGAGGCGAATGCCGCACTGCATCACGGGAACGTGCATACAATGCCGCCGAGCATACTCGGTTAATGCGCCCTTCCAGCCCGACGGGGTTGGCACGCGTTGGGGTAGCTCCTACGCCTATGCGCCGTGTTGCCCGTCAATCCGTGAGGGATGGCGGGAGGAAAGTTTTACCGCCCGCCCGGGGGAGGGCGGGCCAAGTTTTAAGAGGAATGCGAAAGTTGGATAGAGAATGGATAGGGAAGAGTTATCTATCGATGCTGGGAGACTTCTCCCGGCATCTCGTCTCTCGCTTCATTCCTTAGGTCTCGAGGTATCGCCCTCGCCCTACCCGAAGGGGTGGTACCTCGGTTACGGCGCCGCGGATCCCTCGGCTCTCCGACTCGAGACGTTGCTTCGAGAGGGTGGAAACCGACGGCCGACGAGACCCCGGAAATGAGAAACGAAGCCCACGGGATGCCGCGCCATTTTGACGCATGGCCCGCTCGTAAAGCGCGCCGATTTTGGAATCATCCCTCGAGACACTCCCCCTGGAAGATATTATTTTTCCAGGAATTTTCGAGGGATGGGCCGTCCTAAAATATTTTGCAAGTCGCATTGTGGGGGTGTTTTGAGGGAAAATCCGTAGTCAACATTGGGCTTATTGCGCGCCCTGAGGGATAAAGTAGAAACGAACGAGCGCAGTCAGACGACGAGCCTCCACTTTAGTCGGAGGGAGCATCGTCAAATTTGATTATCTTTTGATTACCTCCGATTTTTTACTTGGTTTATGCGGAGCATCAACGGACGATAAGGAAATGACAATGTTCGGGAAGTCGTTTTGGGGATGATTTTTAGGGGAAATGTTTAATCAACATCGGGTTTAGGATTAAACGCTCTGGCTAGGGGATAAAGTAGAAACGGACGAGCGTAGTCAAACGGCAAGTGTCCTCTTTATTTGGAGCGAGCGCGTTCCGCGCCGTCCACGGCAGCTGCAGCTGCAATGAGTGATGTTCCCGGCGCAACTTGCCCCAACTCCGAGCCACCCCCTCGGAGTCGGCAATTCGCGTTTCCGTTTCATTCTTCGGCCCTCGTTACCAACCCCTCGTAACCTTCTTCCTCGATACGTTCTCGTTCCGCCGGCCTCTTTCTCCCCGCCCTCCCGGCGCGAACGGAAGCCGAGGAACCCTCCTCTCGCAGTGTCCCCAATGTCCCCGGGCGTCGCATCTTTCCTGCCCGTTTCCACGTCCATTCCATTTATTCTCCGCGGTGCACCCGCCGCCTCGAAATTAATTGCCGGCCCGATCTTATCCCCCTTCATTTACTTCGAATTAGCCGTCCGGCCCGTCGTCTTCTCGTGATTAATTCCCGACCCTCCACCCCGGGACCAACAACGCATTCGAGAAACTCGGGAAAAATCAGCGGATCCCCGGAATCGAGGCAGGCGCAACATTCCTGGAAACACTGATCAGCTGATTTCTTGAATAATTAAATTCAAGGTTATAGTTGCTCTTAGCTCATTATAGTAGTTCAAATCGCGCGCCCATTTTCACCGCGGGAGAAAATAGAAAAATCCGGAAATTCCGGAAATTACCCCCCTACCGAAAACCAGAAAAGATCACCATTTGCTAGAATGAAGACCTGCAAAATTCCTGAAAACCTCGATCAGCTGATCTCTCCCCCGAACGTAGACCACGGTGTTCCGGACCCTGACATAACCCACTGTTAATTTCACCCCGGCGTAATTTAATATTTAATTTCGCCGCGGATTATCCTAGTCTCCATCTCGGGGGTAGTTTCCTAGCGCGCACCCCTTTTCGGTGCAGCCTGGGCTGGCTGGCCGATTTCGTTGGGGAGAAAAATAGGCGGAACCCGAATTGCAGTGTCCGACGCGACGAAACGGGGTGCGGGGGTGGCACGCACCGGGAGAGCTCGTCCAGCTTGGTACACATTCGCCCGGGCCGCGGAGCGTTGCCGTTTTCACGACACCATTAAAACTGCAACTTCGCCACGTCCAGGCAGAACGGCCCGGCCAGACCGGGCTCTCATAACGCGTTATGATCCCGTCGCCCAGGGCTGATGCGTTTCCCGGGTTACGATGTCTTTGTTCTCCCGTGTTTGTGCGCCGCGTCCACGGTGGAGAGGAGAGGCTGCATAATCAGACCACCCTCTTCCGCCACCCGCCGCTAGATGGCCCCGCGACCTGCTTTCCCGCGAGCGGCTGCTCCCTCGAAGACACTTTTTAGGATTACCCCCCGTGCAAAGACGGCCGGTGCATGAATTTTGATTTTCCCGAAATTAGAATCCCACCAAAAGGAAGCCTAGCAGAGACTTCTCTCTCTTTCTCGGCCCTGAGAGAAACGTTTCATGGAATTACAGAAATATTTCTCGGTATAGTAGCAAAGAAATATTTTCATAAGTCACAGGAGGAATTATTTCACTCGCATTAACTGGAATAATATTGATATGAATACCTGAGTGAAACAATCCTTCCTTAAATTATCAAGATATTTCTTTGTTATCATGGATTTTCTTTGCTCTCAGGGTATCAGAGGACACTCTGCTGGCAGAAAATGTTTCCGTCGTTATGATTGTGTACTCGTGCTTTGAAACTATTCCCAGGGGTAGATTACGCTAATTCTTATGCTTTTTGTAGAAAATATCCTATGATAAATTGTTCCGGGACTTTTACATTTTTTCATTTAGAGGGACGTGGAGTGGTGAGAAGTTCAAGGAGGAGTGGAAACGGAGGTTTTCATAGGGGTGAAATTTCTAGGGGTTGGGAACCTTATTTCGTACCTCGTGGATATTTCTAGGGAAATAAGGGTGGGTGGAAAGGCGGGGCGTCGATCGTCCAGGAGTCCAGGTTTTGGCAGAGATTCGGGAGGGTTGGGGGATAAGGGGGAGGCTTTCTGTACAAAGGGTGCAAGTCGGTTTCCGCGCTTTTCCGCGGAAATCGGACCGATGCCTGTGGATAAGGTAAACAATGGACGGAATGGACGTGGACAAAGGACGGGGCGAAAGGAACCCTAAAGGGGTGCCTCCGCCACCCCCTGGACCGCGAAGACAGCGATTTTAGGGGATGTTGGGAGATCGATCGAGAGAAACGTCATCTCGAGTTGATCGGTTCAAGGTGCAGCAATGATTTCGTTGAACCACCCTTAGATGCACCATCTATATTTGCATCGTTACAATGCATCACCTATATTTATTTAGTACACCGTGCCTTTATCAGACACTTCAATAATGGCGGTAACAAAATCCCTTAACCCTATCAGCGCTAAATAACGGACATATCGTCGTTTTACAAGTGCAAACGACTTCGACCGGTACTAAACGATTAAAGAGAGCCCTGTAGACGTCAGCCTTAGCAGGAGTCATTAACGTTAAGACATTTTGAGAGACCGATAAAAAAAAATGTCATGATAAAAGAAATGTGAAAAAAAATTATTTTGCCTCGATCGTATAAAAGTGTAACAATTGCTGAGTCTGTTCCCTCGCACCAGTAACTTCGTGGAGTCACTCCTAGACTTAGCAACGGGTAATCGCGTTATCATTCGTCCCTTCGCATACCTCATCTGTGTTTACTCAGTGCACCGTGCCCTTATCAGGCGGTTACGAAATTTCCTAAGTAAGCCTCGGAGACGTAAGCCTTGGCAGGAGTCTTCGACGTCGCGACGCTGGACCGGGCTGAAGTTAGCAGCTTCGAGGGCGGTGGGTAAATTCGGGGAGCGAGAGAGTAACAAAGGGGTGCAACGCGGTTTGCTGGGGGTGGAGGGTCGTAGACAAAGCTCGAAGTGGACTCGGACAAAGGACGTAGCGAAGGAAACGGAGCGGCCCGTCCTCGGACGAGGACGAGTCCGACGAATTTATGGATTATAAAGAGGACCGAGCGGGCACGAAGGAGGCCTGTTTGTGACAAGACGACAATGAGGAGAGGCGAAAGAAGTAAGCGGCGAAGCTGTCGCGGAAAATGCATAATTTATACCCCGCCGCGACGGCTCCACCCCCGGAGCCTTTTCGCCCGCGCAATAAATAATGCGCTTCTTTGAAAGGGGACGCGCTAGCGGGGAGAGAACCACTAACGCACGAGTCGGGAATTGATAATGAGCCCGGAGGATCCGACAAGGGAGAAACCATCCCTTAACGCGGATTCCGTAGGCGGCCTCTAGGACCCGGAAGAGGAGGGCCGGGGAATCGGTTTCGAGGGCCACCCCAAGGAGAGGGAAAAATGTACTCCCCAGGGAGGGCTCTTCAGGGTCCCTCGTCGAAACACCGTTCCCTCGGATTAATTCCCTAAAAACTTCCTTCTCCCTAAGGAAAAAGTCCTTTAACGTTTGTTTCTACGGAATGGGGTATCAATGATTAGGGAAGCCAATCGTCAACGTTACGATGCGGAAGAATCTATGCTCCAGGTATTGGGGGTCTCGAGGATGGGCGAGTTGCCTCCTTCGGTTCCAAAATTCCAAGCCGGAAGTGGGCGTTTCCGGGAGCGATGGCCCTGAAGAGAGCACCCCCTGATAAAGGATTGCCCCGATGCCGGGAAGCCGGCGAGGAGACTGAAGAAATTCCCGCCGGGGCAAAAAGGGAAAGGGGGTTGAAAAAGAGCGAGGGGGGCGACTTCGAAATTAGGTTTGCAAAGAAGTAAACATCAGCAGGGCCGTACGTTTGCATAAACGGAAGGCGTTGCTCGCATGGGGGGGCCGCGGTGACAAATGCCGGGCTCGCTCGCCGCCACCCACCGCCCGCCACCCACCGCCGCGTGTTTCAAGGTACCGAGCCCCGAGACCGCGGCGCCGCATTCAGATGAGCCTATTTTCCGGCCCGTTGCGACCACCGCTATATCCACGGCACGCCGGGCGGAAAAAGAGGAAACCGCCGGCGCTGTCGGGGGAGAACCCGAAGACAGATAGGAACTCCAGGCTCCTCTTCCGAGCGCCAAACGACCGCGCTCTCCGGGAACGGGGGCGAATGAGAACGTTTGAAATTGGGAAAATCCAGAGAACCGAAAACGGAGCCATCATCAACTAGGAATTCTTCACTGGAAATTAAGACAACAATTCCGAGACGATTCTTTACGCCAACAGGACCTAGGAATAATCCCCAGCCCCAAGATTCACTCAATACAAATGACCACATTTATCAATAATTTTTTTTTGTCATGAAAATCACCATTTTCTGAATATTTAGACTTAACGATTATTAGATAATTTAATTTAATCAGCCTATCAATCCTTTTTTAAGTCCGTGGCATATGGCGAGTGGCATTAGATAGAAGTGTATCTTTGCCGTCGTGCAACAGAGGGTCAACCTAATCGAGCCGTAGCGGAAGTCCAATAATTAATACGTCGTCAGCGACGTCGCGTCCAGCCGCTACCGAATCGTCGAAGAAATGCGTTCTTGGTAGGTGGAGGGCGAAATCGTCGCAAATACGATCGCTCTTAACTCGCTGTACGTACCGGGTGTCCGCCGATCAAAAGCTCGTCAACCGACCTCCTCTCGCTCTAATCTACCGGGTGAAACAATACAAAAAAGGGGGATTTTTCCACGCGACCCGCCGGCGGCGGTCCACCGCGCCACGCATCGTTAATGATAGCCGGGAATTATGTTTTATGTGGGAGTGGCAACAGCCGCCGACGCGAAATTGCAGCCCACTTTTCCCGAGGCGCGACCGCGACGCGACACGCGAGTCGCACGATGCGCGCGCAGCTCTATCGGGGATGCAGGATGCGTGATGCAGGACTGCATCCAGGACAGTAATTCCTAGTCGACTAAACGGGCCGCGATATGTGGTTACCTTCGGGCCCGTCGAGAATTACAGATTGTCCTATCTTCCCTTTAATTCCGGGAAGAATTGCGCTCGTTAATATAAGGGCGATAAAAAAAGGGGGGCGTTGAAAGTTGATTTTTATCACGGTATGTAGTTGCACATTTTTCGCGAGCCCTTTTCTTTCTTTTTCTCGATCCTGGAAAGGATTATGCACGTTAATATAAGGGCGATAAAAAAGGATTGCGCTCGTTAATATAAGGGCGATAAAAAAAGGGGGGCGTTGAAAGTTGATTTTTATCACGGTATGTAGTTGCACATTTTTCGCGAGCCCTTTTCTTTCTTTTTCTCGATCCTGGAAAGGATTGCGCACGTGCAATTTTCATTACATGTCGCATGGAATGCGTTTACAGCGGTGGATTTGAATGAGTTTCTTTTGTTACACTGGCGATGCCATATATGCAGAAATGGTACTCACTCATGGTTGGTTAATTTGAAAATATTTAATAAAGTAGACTTTATGTCCCGAGTATTATTTAATACGAGAAACGAAGCTGATGGACCCAGGGAGATTGATTGATGATGTCCACCTTTCATGCGTATATAATATAATGATAATTAATTGCTGCACTACTGGAGTGGAGATAAATTCGGATTTGATGACTGCATTGAGAAACTGAAGTGAAGCTTTAATTTTCTGCCTTTAAAGGCTTCATTTTCTGCACTCTTAACGCCAAGGGTCGATACCGGACGCAATAATGTGGAATATCCCTGATGCTTAGTCTCCGCTTCCGGATACGTCCGGTATATGGAGAGGGATTCAACCATCGATTTCCGGCTGCCATTAATAATTCGAAGAAAAAAATCCCCCAAAGGGGAAAGCGCGCCAGAGTAGCCGGATATTTTTTCCGAGCACCGCGTGATCCCGAAATTCAAGATTACGTTTCACGGCAGAGAGAATTCCGCGCCGGGAGTAGAAATATGTTACAGGGGGAGGAAAAAAAAAACGTACGCGCGCGTGCGGAATCCGCGACTTGCCGCGGCGTTTTTCGCTTCGACCACTGGGAGGTGCACGATAACTGTTCACGGGATGGAATGAAGTTTGAAAAAATCATCGCCCTCCGAATTTTCACTCCACATCATCGACATAGAGGATCGCTCGATTGTGGCTGCAAATTTCGTGCGTAAACGGGAGGTACGGATGCGTTTTTTGGTTTGATCACTGGAAGGTGCAAAATAACCATACGCGGGTCTGAACGAAGTTGAAAAAATCATCGCGTCCAAAATTTCGACTTTGATCGACGTCATCTATATTGAGGCTCGTTATACAGTGGTCAAGAATTTTCTACATTTTTTGACCCGACTATTAGAAGGAGCAAAATAACCAAACCAACATTTAGAAAATAATTTAAAAATTCATCACGCTCCAACATCGATCGTTTGAAAAAAAACAATCTAAGAAATCCTGACGGTCCAAATTTCGTGCGTAAACGGACCGCTCGCGGTGGAGGAGCGAGCTTGTTCTCGGCGCAGGACGTATTAATAGAGGCGCGAAATCGATTTATCCGAGTCCTTAATAGCGTGTAATTATGGTTAATATTAATGGCGGACACGCCGCTTCGCGATAGAGATCGCAGGGCCGGCGTGCGGCGTTATCGAGCGTCACGTCTCGAATGCGCCGCCCTCGATGCGGCCTCGAAGATACGCATGCAAATCGACCGCGGACCGGTGCACAGACGCACAGGAGTGCACCGGCCCGCGGCGCTTACGCGACTGCCAAGGAACGCGGATTCCCCGTCGCGCTATCCGTCACCCATATCTCCCGGGGTGTCGCGTCTCATGCGAGTGTCATTTAGTACGTCCACGATGTGTGAACCGCACTCCGCGGCCCATTAATGCGGCAATTAATAAGAGTCTAATTGGAAAGGTCGAGTCCAAAACGAAATAAGAGCGATACTAAGTAAAGTCCGAGTAAATGCGTCGGGGATGCACATTAATCCCAGAGAGAGGAATACTTATACCCCTCCCGATAAGACCCATTGATATCATCGAGTAATAGTAAGTACTTTAGATACTTAAATATACCTTTACAACGTTTTCGGTTAAATTTACCAGATAGTTCTAGTGGGATATCATCTCGTTGCGGTAATACTTTTTTTTTCTGGTAAATAAAAAGCATTTCTGGGTAGAAAAAGAATTTTCTACTGGTTCATGTGGGAGTCTAGGAATACCGATCGCCTTGCATTAACTAATTCACACTTTTGATACATTTTTAGGACGCGGCTATATTTTTTATCATCAGCTCTCGTTGCGGTAACACATTTTTTCTGGTAAATTGGAAAAGCTTTTCTGGGTAGAACAAGAATTTTCTACTGGTTCATGTGGGAGTCTAAGAATACCGATTGCCTTGCATTAACTAATTCACACTTTTGATACATTTTTAGGACGCGACTATATTTTTTATCATCAGCTCTCGTTGCGGTAATACATTTTTTCTGGTAAATTCGAAAAGCATTTCTGGGTAGAAAAAGAATTTTCTACTAGCTCATGTGGGAGTCTAAGAATACTGATCGCCTTGCATTAACTAATTCACACTTTTGATACATTTTTAGGACGCGGCTATATTTTTTATCATCAGCAATTGAAGTTCGAAGCCAATGTCGACGCGATCGTCGCTAAACGGGAGAGAGGTTAGGTCGCACCGGCGGCGATTCGAGTTCACGAACCGACCCCATTTTTACGCCGCTCGTTATATCGAACGATCGCCTTTCATCGACGCTGGTCGGGGTCCAGCGTGCGCGTAGCGTACACGGGAGCCGCGTGAAACGCGAAACGCGCGAAATCGCGCGCGGCCTCTCCGCAGCGTTTCGCCGCGGGCGTCATTAATTCGCGAAAATAGCGCGGCGCAAGTACACGGAAATCCCGTGGCTATCGTTGGCCCCGGGACAATTAAAACGCGTATCGGCCAGCTGAAACTGCGCAATTAACCGCGTGTATCCGAAAGTAAAGGCGGAGGCCCTGGGCTATATACATCGTGTCGCGTGCAAATTTAGGGGACGCACGGTAATCGATGAATCGCATTTACCGGATTTTTATCGCTTACCGACCCTTTAACCACTCCATCGCCCGAAATCAACCCCACAAGGACCGCATACCGTAACAAGGGACGTTAAGAAAAACATAGCAATTTTATAAAGTACTCTCAAGTACACACTTACACATTCTAGATTTCCTCCTAAAATTCATAACAAATATACGCGGGTCCCCGTTGTACGGCTCAAAATGTATAAATCCCCTACAGGTTTAGGTAGACCGAGAAAAAAAATGTCATTAACCCAGAGAAATGTTTTGTTACTTCAAAGAATAATTTGACTGGAATAAATTCGATAAAAAATCGTCTTCTTGATGACGGCTGATTTGAACGAGGAAAATATTTTTTTTCTCAGTGCACTGAGAGGCTGTTAATTTTATGAATATTATAAGAAAAAACATTATTGGTTATAAATTATTGCTAGAAATGCCTGGATTTGGATTTTCACCCTGAGGGACCGTCGTCCGTCTCGAAGTTCTTCCGGCACTCCGCGCGCGGGGGAAGCGGCCGCTCCGCGGCTTCCGCGCGAAGTTTCCCCGATTCCGTTTCTCGTTCCCGCTCTCTGTTTCTCTTCCTCTCGCTCGTAGCGCGAGTAGTGGCCGCCCGGGGCCGTTCCCAATACCGCGCTCGGCTTGAAACGGTAGCGGCCGTGGAGAGCCGGCCGGTAAGAGGCGAGGGAACACGGGGCGCCCGGAAACGAACTTTCGACGACTTCCACTTCTGGCGCGGGCCGAGCGTGACCGAGCGCGCCCGAGTGCGGCCGAGTGCGACCGAGCACGGCCGAGCGCGGCCGAGCCCGACCGAGCGGGCCTGACCGGGCTCTCGCAGACTCGAACGTGCCTGAAATCCGACTTCCGTGCCCGGGCGACGTCGCGATAATTTCGCCTCTCGCAGGAATAGAATAAGGTCGCCAGACGTCGGACGTCGGGACGAGGCGCGCCATTATAAAATCATTCGAGCCGCGCTCGCTCTCTCTCGATGGATCGATCGGCCGCGCCAAAGGGAACGAAGATGGACGAGGCCAGACTGGCGCGGTCGTCACCCGCGACTTCTCGACCAGACTTTGTTATAACATCGAGATCTCCTCAGCTCGTCTACCCACAGTTAAAAAACCATGTACACAGTTTCGACCAAACGGGCATAAAATAATGAATTCCTAAAACCGGATCAGTATACATTTAATATCCGCTTATTATTCGGTCACATGAGAATCCCCTTATCTACTAAACGCGTGACGTCAAAAGCATGTCATAAAATGAGAACACTCCTAGATGAAATTTCGAAAAATAGAATAGGAGTATTTTCAACCTCGTGCATTTCCCGGTCCTCGATGGAGGACTTAAGTTTTCATGCGAACGGAAGGATACATCTCCCGGGAGCGTTCTTTCTCTGGATATTAGGGGTGGTCAAGTTAAAGGGGAGCACTTCGTCGTCTGGATAGACACCCCGTGACACGCACCAGCAATGGCGGTCGGAGCCAGACGGCTCACGAAGGGGAACGAGAAGCCGCAAGGAGGCCTCGCGAGGGCGCCACGCGGGGGTGGTTAACGGGCGTTACACGGGCGTTTCGGGCGTTTAATCCTCCTAATATTTTTCGCACCCTACGTCGGGCCGGGTGCCGAGCAGCGAGGGGGGCAAAAAGCCGGCGGCCACGAGGGCGGTGGGGGGATTTATGACAAACAAGGCGGCAAGTGCCATCTGCGGCCGTGCGGACCGCCGCGCTCGCAGCGGCCACCGGCGCTCGTTACGCCCTCAAGTGTTTGCTAAGAGATTAGGCCATTCGCTCGCGACGGATGACGTATTCAGGACGGCGGGCCTCTTTTCGGCTTAACGCCGGATCAGCAGCCCCTGCGTGGGGGCGCCACGCGAGCGAGGATAAGCGCCCGCATAGAGAGGTTAGGTCGTCCGCGCGGGAGGGGGTGGGTNTGGGTGGGTGGATAGATAAGGAGAGGAGAAAGAAATTGCGATATCGCAAGGTAGATACCCATGGTTTTCATTTTCATTTGTAAAACAAATCCACGTGGAAGGGATACTCCGCGTAAATTGAGGACGCCTGTACCTCGAGATTTCCGGTAGATCTTAACCCTTTGGGTGCTAAGTACTTTCGGCGTATGGGCGAATTTCGTCAGGGCGTGCTAGCGATGTTCGACCAAACGTCAGACGCATATGCGCCCATAGCACTCAGAGGGTTAATATGTTACTGCGTTTAAATTAAATTCGATTTTTAATATGGAGTATTCCCTTCCTATTCACCATGCCCGGGTGTAATAAAATTCAAGTACCGACCCGATACATGTGTAAGTGCATGGGCCTTTCTTCGTTTAGCTTTGGACGGTATTATATGTGCCCATAATTATGAAAGTGGTCTAAGTCAAAATTGAAAAAAAAAAAATGAGTTTATCAGTTATTTCACGCCACATTATTTCAAACGAAATTAATTCAATGTAATTTCGAAACAAAAAATATATGACAGACCACTTTCATAATTATGGGCACATATGAACAGTGGAATTTAGAATAAACGGCTTGTATCATTTAATTTAACGTGGGTTTACTCGGCGAAGAGGTCATTCGGTAGGTCGGCCATAAATGAAGATAACCGATAGGTCGATACCGGGAGATCTCGCGCAGACTGTAACTTTCCGCGCGCATTGTTTGTCTCTTCGCCAGGTCCGGCCAAGTGCAGGAAAGTCGAGCAAAACAACGGCCTCTCGGCGGCGACGCAGTCCGCCGTAGAAATCCAGGTCAGAGGAGGATCCGAATTGGCGAGGCGGTTATTCGTGGGCGCGCCTCCGCCCCCGGGCCGGGGGCGGAGGCGGCCGTCTCGGCGTCCCGGCATCCCGGGGGCAAAGAAAGAAGCCAACTCGCCGGGTCTCGCGGCGCCTAGAGCGAGCGCGGCCCGCTCGCTTATTACGCGGCGCGAGAGGTGGCCGAGAAAGTTCTGTCCTCCCCGCGAGGGTCGCGTCGCCTCTTCCCCCGGCGAGCCCCGCAGGGATTCCAGGCATTCGACCGTTAAACGGATATCAAACCGATTTCTTATTAACGGTCGAAGTTGCCGCCGGCCGAGACCACCGGATGACACATTGCTCAAGGTTTTGACAGCAAATGTAAAATAAGTGGGCACCGCAATACTCTTTATTTCCGAAGACGTCAACATGAAACTCGTTACTCTTGACTGTTGTCAAGAGACACGCGAAAGACGGGAGAGGGCGAACACAATTATATACATGATTATAATTTGATAAATGAAATTTATGTAATGTATTACATTTAATACAATTTGATAAATACCGGCATTTTGTAAAAAGAAGCGCGAGTTTTATGCTCGAGCTGTGTGATGCATTTTTTTCTTTTTTTCTACATTGCCCGGAGATATGAAAATCTTAGGATGTACGTGGGAAAAGAAGTATAGGTTAAAGATACGTACCCGCCGATTGATGTTCATAGGTTAAGATTGCGGTTAAGCAATGAATGTTTTGAGGAGATTGGTTCTTACGTATATGTCGGTCCCTCGATAGGCGAGATCCGCCACGGTCCGTACGCCGCTACGGCTCCTGGGGGAGTGAGCGGCGGAGGGTCGCGCGGGGCGATTTAAAGGCGAGGCCGCGCGGTCAGTACTTGCGCCACCTGGCGGAATATCGGGATACTTAAACGCGGCGTGTAGAGTGGCGGGCGCCGCGGGGCCGCCCGTGGAAGCGGAAGCCCGGGGCGGCGGGACGGAAGCCAGCCGCTGCAAAGCGGGCGCCCGCTGCGCCACCCAACGGGTGGCTCCCGAAGAACCGACTTTTCCATTTTCTGCATTTTCCTGCGGACTTTTCCGGATCTCACGCGCTATCTCGAAACTCTTTTCGCGTAAATTTATATCCCGTATATTATATAATTATTAATATATATAAAGATAATCGCTTGCCCCCTTGATTCCTTATCATGCATTAATTAACCAGTTTCCAAGAGTAAAAATTCCAATCACATCGATATCGCGACCGACATTAATTTCCTAGACATTCTTAACCTTCGATATCAAGATTGCCAATTCTCTTTTTTGGATTTCTTGGACCTTCTTTCTCGGTATTCGTTCCATGAGCGTTTTTATAAAAATCGTTCCATGAGCGTTTTTATAAAAATCGTTCCATGAGCGTTTTTTCGTTCCATGAGCGTTTTTATAAAAATCGTTCCATGAGCGTTTTTATAAAAATCGTTCCATGAGCGTTTTCATAAAAATCGTTCCATGAGCGTTTTCATAAAAATCGTTCCATGAGCGTTTTTATAAGCGTTCCGCGATCTCCTCACTTCCGGTCGTCCCATCTCTCTCGCTCGCCCCGCGTCTTCCTCTCCAACGATTCCCCTCGCATCCGGTCCGTCCGCGTCGCGAATGCGTTTCCCGCTTCCCGAGTCGCGCGAACCCCGCATTGCGGACTTTCCGCGCGGAGTGTCGTGAGAAACCTTCCGCCTCGCGGAACCCAGAAGTCTCGCCGCTCGTGTGCGCGCGCGACCACTCGACGTCTCGATGGAATTTCCGCTCGCGGAATTCACTGCGCTTTTTCGGCGTAATCGGTTCGCGACACCTCGTCCGGAACTTCTTCCCCCGCGAGTACCGGATATCGCGCTTTTCACGATAAACTCATACAAACCGACCACTACCGCTGCACTAAATCTGGATTTAACCACGCACCTTATAAGCCACCATAACATCTTATCACCATATCCACATTAACCGTGACTTAAAATTAACCCCTTAACGCACAGATTTTTTGAAAAAAAAAAAAAAAAAAAATAAATTTTTTTTAGGTACAAAAAACACTAGAATAAAAATAAAATTGAAAAAAATAAAATTCTCGATTATATTCGAGGGTGAAAAATTATAGTAGCATAAAATACAACGCCGCTCGAATTAACTCGAGTGCGTAACTTTTACAAGACTAAATGAAGCTCCTTAAAATTTTCTTCGATTTCGGACCATAAGAGTCATTTACTTAGCCTGGAAATTTAACCAAACGTAAATGAAAAAAAGTAAGTTACACTTGGCTTTAAATTATTCTCAATATTACTCGCCTAGGTTTGAGGGCGGTAACTCGTGATACCTCCGTCTGACGTCATTAGTGGCGCAGGTGCGTGCGAACTATCGACTAACGGAGGGTGGACTCTTTAATCCCGATAATCGAGCGCTCGGCCATTCATTAATGCCGCGCACTTACGCGTCGCCCTGGAAGCGACAGCTGACGCGTCGAGTCGCTGCGGAACGCGAACCGTGGGGTGGCCAGTCGGCTCCAGGGGCTCGGCCCTTCTAGTCGTCCACGCTTCGCCTCCCCTCGGGTGAATCTCGACGACGGGACCTCTTTAACGCCTCTAATATATCAGACCATGTGGGGTTGAGTCTCCCGGAGGGTGGCGCGCCGCGACGCGACGCGACGCGACGCGCTCGGCGTGACGAATCCGCGACAAAGGACCGTAAAAAGTCCGTCACTCGATATGCCCTCCTGCGATTACACGCCGTATCTAGAGACGAGACACCCCAGGGAGAGGGGACGAATTTGGAGGGGTTGAAGAAAAATTCTGATAACATCGCTGGCAACCCCTTCGAACGATGGAGTGAAAAGATGGAAGCGGAATTAAGGAGATTTTATAATCATCTTCAAACGCTCTAATGAGACCCGTTTAATGAAGGTTAAAAATCTCCTCTTGTGCCTGGTCACATTTATAAGGAATTGTCAATAGAACCGCTTAGTGAGAATAGAAATGTATCCTTTGCACCCCTAGCAGAGGATAGCATTGCATCTTACCGCGGTAACAATTGCGATTACAGAGGAAATGATGGCAGAAATTTATCTACACCGATTTTCAGGTGTTTCGCATTTACTGAAATTCTTTTTAACGACTGGGAATTATTTTTTCTGCCTTGTGACGTTTATAAGGAATTGTTAATAGAACCGCTTAGAGAAAATAGACATGTATCGTTTGCACCCCTAGCAGAGGATAGCATTGCATCTTACCGCGGTAACAATTGCGATTACAGAAGCAATGCTGACAAAAATTTATCTACACCGATTTTCAGGTGTTTCGCATTTACTGGAATTCTTTTTAACGACTGGGAATTATTTTTTCTGCCTTGTGATGTTTATAAGGAATTGTCAATAGAACCGCTTAGTGAGAATAGAAATGTATCCTTTGCACCCCTAGCAGAGGATAGCATTGAATCTTACCGTAGTAACAATTGCGATTACGGAGGAAATGATGGCAGAAATTTATCTACACCGATTTTCAGGTGTTTCGCATTTACTGAAATTCTTTTTAACGACTGTGAATAATTTTTTCTGCGTTCGACCCTGAAACGTAAAAATCCCCGGGGGAATGGAGAGTAGCCGGCTTCCCTCGGATTTATTTATTTCTTTATTTACATCATATCTGGAGATTTTTCAAGATTTACGTGCCTCCGTATTTCCGCCACCTCTTATTCCTCCCCAGCGGAACCGACGCCTTCGGCGCGCGTCCTAATTCCAGGATTACCCATCGAGGATCCTGGAAGATAGTTGCTCGCAGGGTTCTAATTTTCAGAGTTGCCAGGATCCTCCAGGAAACGCTCCTCCCGGGACTCGCGTTCCTGGAGGAGCACCCTAATTCCGAGATTAAGGGAAAAAGAAGGAGGTGGTCGTTCCTCGGCGATCGGCGAACGAAACGAGGGAGAAGCCGCGATGAAAGGAAGACGTACCTTTTCACGGACCGATAATAATACACATCCACGTTTGCTACCCAACCAGGGAAAATACAGCACCGAATAAGGTAACGCTCAAAGCGGGTAGAACTTAAAAAAATGTATAAATGATAACAGCTTTCGTTTTTCCGTCAGTATTTTTTCACGACCATAAGTATCCGAATATTTTTCTATTTCGAAAATTAAATTCATTCGTCCTGATACTTGTAATTAAATGGCCGCCATATTGCAGCATGGCGGCACTTGGACGATAAATTGAAATCTCGTCTTTTTTGCATCATGGGAGAAGCGATAGGTGCGATTCGCGATTCGGCGCCGCGTTAAACGTAAGGGGAATCCGGCGCATGGCGAGACATTTTCGTCGAGTAGGCTTTATATTTATCGCGGCAATAAGGCGACGCCCGGCGTCGGTGGGGGCGCGCGACGTCGTTGGGACAATCGGTGGCCGTCGTTAACGGTAACGACGCGTCGTCCAATACCGTCGGCACTCTCCGTCTCCGTCCCTCCGCCTCCTCCTCGGAGTTCGCTCTTCCTCTTCCTTGGCCTCTATTCTTCCCCCCTCTTTCCCTCTCTCTTTTTCTCCGTGCCCGCGCATCTGTCCGTCTCTCTCGCGCGCGTTTCTCTCCCTTGCGGCTCTCGCCGCCTCAACCACTCGCCGAGATCTCGAGTACGTACCACTGTCTGGAACTCCTGAATGCACCGGGTGTCCGATTTTCCCGAATCCCAGACTCCCAATAATTACAGGTAGTTCCTCTATTCGAGAATTAATTATTCCCGGAGACCATCCGCAAGTCGGGAATTCGTAAAACCCACCGCGGATGATTTGAAATTAAACTTCCTATGAAAATAATTCACCGCAACCTATCTTCGCGAGGGAAGAATTCCCAAAATTCGTCGCGTTCAATTAAAAATATTAATTTCGATTGAAAGAAATTCCGTAGAGAAAAAAAAAAAATTCGTAAATCAAGAATTCCCACATTTTTACATACACGTTCATGTAGGCGGATCGTCGTTTTCATTATTTTTCACTAATTTTCAATAAATGGCGGAATTAACTCGCAAGTTTCCTTTGACCACCGGGTATATACCGGCACGGTAAACGTGCACGTACCACGGATAGCGACTATCGGGCCGGACACGCGCCGCACGTGAAGCATCGCGTGAGCAGGTATCTTCAAAATATGTAAACGGGTCACAATTTTCATTAACCCCTTAACGCACAGATTTAAAAAAAAACCGGCCAAGAAAATCAATTTTTTTATGTAAAAAAAAATATTAGAACATTGTCTTGGCAAAAAAATAAAATTCTCGATTATATTCGAGTGTGAAAAATTATAGTAGCATAAAATAAAAAGCCGCTCGAATTATCTCGAGCGCACAAGTTAAGGGGTTAATTTTCACTAATTTTCAATAAACGGCGGAATTAACTCGCAAGTTTCCTTCGACCACCGGGTATATACCGGCACGGTAAACGTGCACGTACCACGGATAGCGACTATCAGGCCGGACACGCGCCGCACGTGAAGCATCGCGTGGGCAGGTATCTTCCAAATATGTGAACGGGTCACCATTTTCATTAACCCCTTAACGCACAGATTTAAAAAAAACACCGGCCACAAAAATCATTTTTTTTTATGTAAAAAAAAAACATTAGAACATTGTCTTGGCAAAAAAATAAAATTCTCGATTATATTCGAGTGTGAAAAATTATAGTAGCATAAAATAAAAAGCCGCTCGAATTATCTCGAATGTGCCCAGTTTGGCCTGTTTAACGCGTTCGAATTAACTCGAGCGCACAAGTTAAGGGGTTAATTTTCACTAATTTTCAATAAACGGCGGAATTAACTCGCAAGTTTTCTTCGACCACCGGGTATATACCGGCACGGTAAACGTGCACGTACCACGGATAGCGACTATCGGGCCGGACACGCGCCGCACGTGAAGCATCGCGTGGGCGCGCCCGGATCGAAGCCCGTGGGCAAGCGTCCGCCGAGACATCGAGAATATCGCGATAGCGGGCGAAAGGTGAATCATCGGATATTCCGAGCGACTCCAGGGAGGTACCGCCCTCCTGGCACTCGATTAAGAGCATTAGGACCGACGCGCACCTGGGGGACGGGCCGCCGTCAGGGGATGCACCTGCGATTGCGACCCGACCGCCACTCTCGGCCCCACGGCGAGGGCTCCCCTATTTTAATCCCGACGCTCGTTACGGCCCCTAATCGCCCTAAGACGGTCTCGCCCCCGCCAACCTGCGACCAATCCGGCCAAATGCCTCTAATTCCCGTCGAATTATCCCAACGAGAGAACGGATGCCTCCCTTTCCCTGTACCACCTATCAGGAGTGACCAATCGACCCCAAACTAAAGACCTATGATTTTTTTTTTTTCGACTTCCCCAAGTTCCCTATCAATTTCAATGAACATCCCATAATTCAATAAACCCCAGTTTCGACTAGTACACCGTTAAAAAAAAAATACCGCAATTTTATATCGTTTTCGTCGAAGGATTTATACTAATCTTGCACACCCTGTAACGGTATAAAATTATAAGTTTATTTATAATTTTCCTACAAGTACTATTTTTTTTACAACGACCACAAGTACGTAAGTGTACTGATTTTCTTATAGGATTTCGCAAACTCACGTGAAACAGTGTAAAGCGTGAAATGACATGTTTATTCTTCATTTTATTTTATGAATGAGTAGAGATGGCGCATGAAATTCTTGAATGCAATACTTTAATAGAGTAATGGCGGGAAGTCGAGGTTGCGGGGGGTCGGGGAGAATTCCGATGCAATAAACAGTGGGAGACCTCGGCCTCGTGGCGTCGGCAGGCCGCAAGCCCATTATTTATGGGCGCGGTACCGCGGGGCGATTTTAATTTAGGGCGCAAACGCAAGATACACGGCGGTCACGCGCCGCCACGTGTCGTCTAGGCCGTGCGAGAGACACGCGTCGCCGGGTGCGTCTGGTTCGTCGCTTTATGTACGGCGGAACTGATTTGTCCGAAGCTCGTGCCCCTTTCCATTTAACGCGGCTCGGTTCTCCACGGTGGTCCACACGTCCAGAAATTCCTCGCCCTGACCTATCTCATTTTGAGAAGTTTCCGTTTCAATTCCCAGGGGTGAATGGGCCCTATTTCGCACGCATATGCCCGCGATAATGCATAAATGCGTATTTATTGAGTTCCCATGCGATAGTGGAGTCTGGGGGATGAATCGTTTTCCTGAAACTTTTCATGAAATCAGGCGTACCGAATCGCTTGAATTTCTCCCACGGTTGTACAAATTTTATTGCAAATATTTTGTTAAATTCCGTTTCAATTCCCAGGGGTGAATATNGCTATATATATATGATTTTTTGAAAGAGCTGTTAGCAAGGTAGTTTTTCAGAGGATCTAGGATTACTGACCAGGAAACATCCTTAGAGAGAGGCAAGTGCCAGCGATTATTTTCCGACGATACGCGAGAAGTTTTCCACCGCGATCGATTCCCTAATGTCGAGTCGGAGACTCATCGGGGAAATCCTATTTGCAGTCCGAACCTCTTCCGTTTCAATTCCGGATAGACGGAGGTACGTGCTCCCAACAAGTGGTGCCAGCTCGACCTAACTTCCTCGCAACTTGATCGAAGTCCAGTGTCACGTCCTCGGGCTCGCGGTCCTCCGCCTATTATCGTCCTCAAGGCGAGCCGACTTGTAACGTCTCCACCCACAAACGAGTGAAACGTCCTCAGCACTAAATCCCGCGGTGTAAACGACACCTCCCTTAAAAGATTAACTTCAAACCTTACCCCCTGAGTCACCGAAACTTCCGACTGAATTAAATGGCTCGTACAATCAATCGGAAAATCTAGAAAAACGGCGATACCCCTTATCGACGTACTAAAAGAAAATGGGCCGATACTCTCACACAAAAAATAGAAGGATTTTCTCGAGGACAGTCTACACCAGGGGACCCGACCTCGATGCAAGGTTTCCCCGTTACGCATAACCTAACGACGAAGTCCTCAAGCTCGACATATGGGCGAAATTCGTCTGACCGTGCAGGCGATATTGGACCAAACGTCGGGCGCCTTTAGGCGCTCATAGTAGCCAAAGGGTAAAATTAAAATCCTAGATTCCACCAACAGAAGGGTCCTGGAAACCCCGTTTTCCCAATTTCATTTACCTCGAGAAACCCAACCGCGGTTTGGAATTCATCTAATTTAAGCGCGAGGCGTTTTAAACGCCTGTAATTATCTAATGGAAGGAATGGTTCCGAGGGATTGGTTTGAAAAAGAAAAAAAAAAAAATGAAAAGGAATAGTTCGCCTTCCATATTCAGGGACGGTCACGTCCGTCGGTCGCAGCGAGGCGTAATGGTCGCCGGGAGGGCGTGAAATCGCTCCCGACCTTTCGGACTCGACGCACCGGCGTCGAGTGACCGATTGACGGAAATCGCGGGTCTCCTCCACTGGCCGACCCCGCTCCCCCCGGGCTTACCCCCCCGCCGGGTGAAACGGTCGAGCGTCCCCCCTTGCCCCCGACCACCCCATCCCGCCCACGCCCCCTCGTTCCGGGATCCGGACCAAGCAGTTAGGCGGTAACCAGATACCCGCTGCGCCGTCCACCGACATACGGGGTGGTCTTTTCGAAACCTCGACATTTTCGATGAAAATCTCGAACACGCCATTCCGATAAGATTTTCCTATTTCAGGGCCCTGGGACTCGATCCACGAGTTCATACTCGATCAACTTTGGCATCCGAAATTGACAATTTCCTGAACGAAGGAAATTTTTTGTCACGGGGCGACCTCACAACAATGCGACTTTTCATGCGGATCTGTTCATACATTTCCTGTACATTAATGACAATTTATAGATTAATTTTTCGTAGTCCCTGGGTTCTTTTCTAATCTCGCCCCAGGAGGCCCGACCCCGAAACGAGGAATTTCAGGAGCCCGACAAAAAAAAAATTCGCAGATTCTTTCAAATGAAATACCTCGATTCCTTATTTCCATGTCATTGAATCTGTACAAGTTACCCAAAATTCGGGAATTAATCACCCTGGGGTTACAGTTTCTCCGTTCCATCTACTCCCTCCGATAAATCGGAGACAATTATTTAACACGTTCCCTGCCGCGTGGGGCGTATGCGCCCCACGCTGAACTTTCCGTTCAAGCCATTTGGTAATATCATTGTAAAATGAAGAATTTTTTAAAAATTCATTATGCAGTCAATTATGGGCATCTTAATACTATTGCTGATGCGCTCATTTGACCGTGGGGCGTATACGCCCCACGCGGCCTGAACGGAAAGTCTTCAAAAAACGGTCTGGCAGGGAACGTGTTAATGGATGAACAATTCTCAGGAAGAAAATCATCGAGATATTTTCCTGATTCTCCAAGTGGCATCGAGAAAAATGTGCGCCTCGAGTTTCGGGCCACCCAGTAGACGTCTCTTCGGGGAGGTGGGCGGCGGGCGCGTCGGCGATGTGACATCCGTATCCATCCTAACGCCGTGCCGACCTGACGCGCGGCCCGGCGATGCGCGACTGGCTCGCCGTGACGTGCCGGCGGTGGTCGGGCCGGGTGGGGGGTCGCGCCGGGTCGCGCCGGGTCGGGTCGGGCTCGGCCGAGAGTCGGGCAAGCGAGGGCGAGCGGAAGGAGCGCCGGTGGGCGATGCCTCGGTGGCTCCTTGTCGGGCTCGATAATACCCACGGACTCGAAAGGGTGTTCCCGCCCGGAGGAGCCGCGCGAGAGCAGGGGATGCTGATATCTGCTTTCGAACCTGGATCGATGGAGAACGCCAAGGAGTGGAAGCGGGTACTTTGCGAGGGCGCCTCGGAGGCCGCCTCTCCCCTCCTCCCCGGCCGAGGGAAAAGTGCCGGTGTGCCGGTTTTACGGGAACCCGAAACCCGGGAAACCCGGGACGCCGGGATACCAGGATACCAGGAATCCTCCAGGGGGTGACGTCTCTCGAACTCCTCGCTCGAAACCCGAAATGGGTCGGCGCGATTCGATTTTCCCTTTTCGTGGTGACCCCCTTCGCCCTTCTAGTTATCACGGTTTCTCCCAGTTTCTCGCATTTTTTAAACCACTGGCTCGAGGTATCGATTTCTACCCTTATTCGGACGGGGGGGAAAAAGAAATGGACTATTTGAATAACGAGGGGGCGAAGTCAGTCCGAGTCTTTTGGAAAACCAAGAGCCAAGGTCAAGGGCTGATAATTGAAAAAATATGAGCAAGACTCGAGTACGTAAGACCCTGAGCCTGGTGTTAATGTGCGAATTAGAAAATATATAAATACCTCTAACATCGTTTATTAGTGCATTCTTACTTGAATTAGACGTAACATTACGTTATAATTTTTTTTTTACTTGACTTAGATGCCGAATCTGATGTTACAGAGACAACGTAATTTTACTATAATTTGTTGTGGCATCGGAATAACCTACGATTGAGTACGTCAATTTACGGGGGCATTTTTATCAGTGCACCCTGCGCAGGTCGCCTGACAGCTTGACACGTGATCAAAATTCGCTCCACTGTCCACAAAGCCGAAAAATTCGGACAATTCGTGATACCCTCTCCTTTGTTTATATCCCAGTTAGTTTAGTAGAAGGCCGAGCGATCAGTTTTACCATCCGCCCTGCCCGGCGATAATGAAAATTCTTTCAAGAATCCAATCAAACTCCCCGCGCTCGCTTACTTCAACGCGGACAAAGTTCGATTCGCTTATTCCATTTGAGTTCTTTCCGAGTCCCGCGGGTCTAACTGCGTCTTGGAAGTTGGAGGTAGCCGAGGTGGGTATAGTCCGGTCGGCGGATACGCTCGTCGTCCAGAGTTCGATCCTGGGGGCGAGGCCGAGTACGCGAGGAACACCTGGGGACCGGAGACGAGGCCAACCGATAGTCGAGGGGTGGGTTACGGGAGTGAGGCATGGGGATGGGTGCGAGGGTGGAGGTCGAGGGTTTACGGGAGCTGAAGGCTCGACGCCACACCTGAGACCGCCACCCCGGCAATTCCCCTAAGAACAAGAGCAACATCCCCCACGGTCCCCGTACAGGGCGCGTGCTTCCAATTTCGCTTTTAACACCGTCAAGTAGACTGACAGCATCTATGCGAAGCATCTAACCATCGAAACGAGTGAGATGTCGAGTAACAAGTTCGCTTTATTCGCCATCACGATCGGTATACATAATTTTATATCATTTTTTCTAAAGGCGCATTTTTTGTTTCGAAATTACATTAAATTAATTTCGTTTGAAATAATATGGCGTGAAATAACTGATAAACTCATTCTTTTTTTTAATTTTGACTTAGACCACTTTCATAATTATGGGCACATATATAAAACGTAAAAATGGGTGCACCAAATCATTTGAAACTTCGGCACGTGATTACGAAGGCCTTAAGGAAAAACATGGTGCTCATGAAATTTCATTTCTAAAAAGAAAATTGTTATTAAAAATCTGTATTGCGTAGACGCCGTAGAAGAATCTGGTTTGACTACACCGACCGCAAATCCCTACGACGTATCGTTGATGACCGTCGTTAACTAAATTTTGGTCCAGTTCCGCCCTATGCGTGGTCCAAGTTTCGAACAATCGCGTCGTTCCTCTTCGTCCTCACGGACGTAACACTGAGATCCCCCCTGTACCGTAAAACTTGAACATCAGCTCTCCAAGCAGAGGATTGGAACCCATGGAAGGCAGGCTCTTCTTGGCAGCTCGCGGGGAAGTGGAAAAAATTGAGAGGGGAAGAGAGAAAGAGAGAGAGCTTGGAGAATCGCGTCACGGGCCACTAGGAAGGCGAGGAACCGGAAGAAAGCTCCCCGGGTGAATTCTCCCCGGCGTGCTCGGTACTCGCACCACCGGGGCGGGGCATGATGATTGGTGATTGGAATTAACGACTTGGCGACCGTATTGATTATTCGGCTCCCCTCTGCGGCCTTTTTTATCCGCCTCTCCTTCTCGCCGGTGAGTGGACCCTGGGTCCCTCCTTGTCCAGGGCGACCACGACACGAAGCATCCTCCAGGACTGCCCCAAAAAGTGTCGCTCTTTGTCAGGGTCCCTCCAAAATATCACGCGTACATTTCCGAACTTGGGCATAGACCCTATAAATATAATAATAATATGATTATAAAAATTAAAAAAAAAATATAATAAATAACTTGCGTTCGTGGCCTGCCCAGGGAATGCGTATTCGCAGGAGCGCGCGAACCAATGGGGACCACCTTGGACTAGGTAAGTTTATAGATCGCGGACTTACCGGGCGGTTTACGAGCCGGTCCGTCGGCCGAGCTCGTCCCTTATCTCCCACGGCGTGCCATGCCGACCGGGCATTTTTCAACCTCCGGAAGGCGACTCCGAGCGCCTCGTATATTCCGCTTCTGATATGACCTGTATACGTATATCTCGAGGCCGGCTTCGATTGCATCGGCTCCGTTACCTTACATCTTACACCCCAAGTCTAACCGATAAGACCCCGATTACGGACTATTACCCCCAGACTCTCGAGCCAACTCGTTCAGTTTTCTTCTTCCCTAGGTAGACCCTGGACATATAAACATTCCCACGTTTCATAATTCCTACCCATGCGATTAATCACCCGTAAAGATACCTCGTATACAAGTGCACATTCGGGGCGAAACCCTCCCTAATTTCCAGATGTTCGATACATAAAATCCCGAGAGGGTAAAGATTCCGCGTGAAACCTCGCTTGTGCGGCGATAAATTCGGCGGCTTACAAGAGATGACATCCAGAATCGTAGGACTCCTCTCCGGGTATTTAGTCCTCCCGCCTCTATCTCCCTTATCTCGCGCTCCTCGCAGCCTCCGAGATCGTCTTACGAGGCGTAGTCCTCGCTTCCCATTATCGCCGGGCTCGGTCTCCGCCGATCCGTCGGGACGGAGTCGTGGAATAAATTTAAGCCGCGAGGACGGAACGCGAGTGAGACGGAGCGAGGGGAGGGCCGCGGGGGAGCGAGAGAGAGGGCGGCTACGCTTTCGCCGGCCGCGAGCCCGACGCGCGCCGCGCTAGTCCCTCCCGGAGGAATAGCTAGACGAAGAGGGACAGTGGGAAGCCTCGTAACGAGTCCCTGCCTGCCGCTCGACGCGCGGCTGCGGGCTCCCACTCCCCCCACTCCGCTCCCTCTCCCGCGCGCCGCGGAGTGGGAGTAGAGTGGGAGCAGAGTGGGACGCGGAGTGGGAGCGCGCGGAGACGCCGGCCGGAGGTGGAGGATACGATCGGCGAACCGCGCCGCGCGTGATAAATAACCGAGCGCGGCTCCCGCTCGTCCGCCCCCCCGCGGCGCCCTCCCTCGCGGTCGCCGAGCCGCTCGGCTGCCGGAGCGGCGCGGCGGCGGCAAAGACTCGCGCGGTACAGGGTGGTCCAAAAAAGGCGGCGCTCCTTCGGGGGATTCCTGCGGCGCCGCGCGCCCGGAACGGGCGCACCTGTCTCGCCATTTTTTACACCCCGCCGACGGATCGAACGATCCCTTTTCTATTCTCGATGCTCCTCGCGGAATTCGATAAAATTCCAGATAATCCAGCTTTATTAATAATACCCCCGGAATTTAAACGACACCTCGAGATTATCCTCCCGCCTTCCTCTATCTTCGCTTAGGTTTAGTAACCCGAAAGAACCTCCCTCACGGCCGGGAAAAAACTTAAAAAATCACATTCATTCCTATTTTTTTTTTATTAGATAATAGTTGTTTTTCTCAAATTTAGGAGTTCCCAGGAAGAGTAGACGCGGTTAATACGTTGCGAACTCGCATTATAGAATATCCTGCCCCGCGGGAATTTTTCTCGTATAACGCGCATAATGCGTATTGTTATTTCCCGCGTTGTAAGAACTCTTATATGGGAGTCTATTGTATTGGAAAATGATATGGAGTATTTCGAGGTATTAATGATAATAACGGCGGGCCCGTCTTGCATCGACCCGGCCGCTAGGCGGTGGCTCGTTAAATTCATGCGGCCGTTTCGCGGGTTCGTGCCCGCGGAAAAATCGTCGTTCGGTTGTTTTTGTCGCGGCCTGTAGGAGGCGCGCCGCGGGGCATTCCGAGCGCGCGGCGCGGCGCGACGCGACGCGCGCGAGCCCATTTATCGCTCGCCTCCGGCGCAGCGCCCACCTCGGATGGCGCGTCGCACCGCGTCGCACCGCGCGCCGCCGCTATCTACCATCGGGCGCGAGGCAGGAACGAGGCTATTACGCGAGCGCGCATACATATCCTACGCGCACCCGGAGAACCAACACGGGGTGTTGACTCCACCTCCGGACGATTTTGAGCGCGACGTGCTCCCAGGATCGTTCAAGCTTCCTCCAACCTTAAAAACAAAGGACTGCCCTATCACTAATATTTCATAATTCCACCATTAAGGCGATATGAAAGTGGCGACACAGAGTTTATCCGTCCATCAAACTTTTCTCTGACCCAAGGCTCTCGAATATCCTTTCAAAGTTTACACCGTGAATAGGAAGGCTATAAAGAAATTTAAATCGTTTATAAATTCCTTTCCAAGTGTTTTTTTTTTAATCTTTTGTCAAAATTGAAATTTCACGGGGCTCGGGACCTTCCTTATAGCCTATGTAGTCACATTGGAAAGCTTGAAAGAATTCCGTACGCCCAGAAAAGTTTGACGTCGCTTTCGTATCATCTTAAGGTGAAGTGAAACACGTCGAGGAACTTGATCAACGTCGATAAAGAAGATTTTTCTAAATGCCTACGTTGCCGTCGTTCATTTTTATATTGACAGCTTGGTCGAATTATATTGTGTATTGTACCAAATAGCATATTTCACCTGTCGTTTTCGTACAATAATTATAAAGAAATCGAAGTAAAACCCCAGAAAACCTCTGGATCCATGCCTTCTGGGGCCCTAATTGACTGCGGAGGGACCCCCTGCGCCATCTGTGATTTCCAGGTCAATTAAATTTTCCCTCCGAGACCTCGTATTCCCATCGTTTTAGCAAAGAAGCGCATACAACACTTTTTTTGCCTTTATCCCGTTCAAATGCGAGTTTATCGATTACCAGAGTGTTCTAAATTGTCGTAAAATTGTCCTGACCCTTTCGATTCTCATATCAGAGCCTTCTATAATTGTACATTGATCGAAATATCAGAGCTCGACGCCATTTTGGTTCTGGTCTGGACTGAGTTAAAAAATTTTTTTGAAAAATCCAAATTTTGAATGTGTCGTGTGTGTCCAATTCTTAAATGATCAGGAGTGATGTGTCAAAGTTTCGGACAGTTTGATCTAATACCCTTAAAAAAAGTGCTGTATTCGAATCGACTGATTTGAAGGATGGTTCACTTCACCTTAAGTGCCTTATCAGCCTTCTTTTCGATAATATCCTACCCGCCGAAATAGTGGGAAATCCCGGGCAAGAAGTAGGGCGCGTAGGGTCAACCGGGACCCGGCGTCGGCCGCGTGGTCGACGCGGCGGCCGGCTTAAGGTCGCTAATCCGCGGCGCCGCGCGACGCCCAACGGAGAGGGAGGGAGAGAGAGGCTCGACTGGCGACGCAGTCACGGGTGGCGGGCCGTTTGAGCGGCGGGCGGAAAGCTCGAGGCCGGGGCCGAGCCGCGCGGGAAACGGCGGTAATTCGATCGGAGCCTCGACGGCTACGGTGCCGCGTTCGCCGCGTAATTAATGGACGACTTGGCGCACCGGTGCAAACAGGCGCGCTCCTCGTCCCCCTTTTCCCTCCGGCAGTCGCGCTCGCCCCGCCTGCCCCCGGGGAGCCCGTTCGTGCCGGTGACACCGGAGAGGTTAGGTCCCGCCCGAGATGGGGTGGGCGTCGAACCGAGCAGGATAAAAAGTTGCGCGAAACGCTTTCAAATCTCGGGGGCGACCGGAAGGCGCGGCGCGATCGATGATCGACGCGCCCGGATATTCCGCCGAGCCGCGGCCCCAGGAAAAACCGACCGCCGCGGCACCGCCCAGCAGAGGGGCGGACGGCCGCCGCCGGCGGAGCGGAAGGCGCGAACGGTCACGCGGCGCGGACTCGTGACCGATCGATTGCGCGAAACTCGCTCCGCGATCGGAAGCGACGCGCCGGACCGCAGGAGTCGCGCCGCCCCGGAATCGATTAGACCCCGACCGAATTCCTTATACGGACACGTCCAGCTTTGCGAATTCTCTAAATAGAGATTCTCAGTTTACATATGGCGCGGTGGATTTCAACAATTGTTGATATAGAGATTTGCTCACTAACATTTGCGCAGTGAATTTTAAGAATTTCGCCTTTGCGAATTCGCAATCGCAGGAGTCGCGCCGCCCTGGAATCGATTAGACCCCGACCGAATTCCTTATACGGACACGTCCAGCTTTGCGAATTCTCTAGATAGGGATTCTCAGTTTACATATGTGCCCATAATTATGAAAGTGGTCTAAGTCAAAATTTAAAAAAAAATGAGTTTATCAGTTATTTCACGCCATATTATTTCAAACGAAATTAATTCAATGTAATTTCGAAACAAAAAATATATGACTTAGACCACTTTCATAATTATGGGCACATATGGCGCGGTGAATTTCCCCAATTGTTGATATCGAGATTTGTACCTTAAAGTGTGCGCGGGGAACCTCAGGAATTTTTATCCTTGCGGATTACTTTTATAGGGATTTTTATTTCAAGTCGTAATTCTCAAATTACAGATTTTTATCATTTTTATATTTTTTTTTCCGCGTAAAATTGTCACTGAACTTCATCAATCGTTGATATCGAAATTTATATACATTAAATAGTGCGCGGCGAATTTGACAAATTTTTAGATGTGTAAATTGTTTCGATAGGGATTTTTATTTTACATCTTATTCTCTAATAAAGACGAGCTGACCTATATGATAGTAGTTTTCTGGCCGCGATAGTTAAAAATTCGACCCGTCGCGAACCGGCGCCGCGGTTATCGGGATAACCTCGGAAGCATCTTGCTCGACTTTCCAGCCTAGGCACATGTACATGTGTGTAAGTAGTAGGAGCATACGCGTCGGGTCGTACGTGCTACCGCATACCACACGTAAGAACCGTCCTCATGGGTCCGTACGTGCCGCGTCCGATAACGACGCGCGTTACGCTCTTGGAGCGCATCTTGGAACAGGCCACACGCGCGAGTGAGCGCACTCACGCGACGCATGGAGGGTGAACTCGGCAACGCGCATGCGCCCGCGTATTAATTCGAGCCCAAGACCCGCGACGTGACGCCTTATGCGAAGAGAAAAAAAAATGACTAAATTAAATAAAATTGTTTAAAAATACACATTTATTTACTTTTAAAGAACATTGCCATCTGTCAATTCCTTTCGTTAATTTTACAGAATATTTTCAGTAAGACGGTATGATATAAAAATAAAGCAAAGTATTTTAATGTCGACCAAGTGTTTGGTTGTTTATTTAAGAATCATATTCTATGGTTGGGCCAACCGAGGTCTTATCGAATCGAGTGTACGAAATCCATCGGGAAAATGGACACGCCTCGTTTACCATTCGTATTGTTTGTCAAGTGCGAGGGGAGGAGCAGGGATATTTCTCCGCGCAGTGCCGATTCCTTTAGGTATTTCATGAATTATGAATTTTATTCGCCTAATAGATTCTCGTTTCGGAGCATAGTGCGTGGCGAGAGCCGAGTGCGACGCCGATCGGAAGGAGGGGTCCGATATTCCGAGAGAGAAAGAGAGAGACGGAGCGATGCGGGTTGCGCGGGTAGGAGGGAGAGGAGGATACCACGCGAGGTAAGAGCGGCGCGCGGCGCGGGAGACGAAGGAAGAGATATGCGGGTGGCCACGGGAGAGAGGGGGACGGAGATAGGGTCCGGGACTCGCACGATTTGCGACGCGTCTCGAGAGCTGCGACGCAAGAACGTGCGAGCCGCTTCCACGAAGTCCCCTATTATGCTAATCCATAGCCGGGAGATAATTCCATAAATAAAAGACCACGGAATTTCCTAGCGGAGGCCTTTCAGGGGTTTAGAGCAGACCGCCAGTTCCCAAGGCGGAGAAGAAGGGGCGTCGATTTCCCCGAGAGGAGAGTAAGATATTTACTTTCGAGCGGTCTCCACTTTGTACCTCCGTTCTAAAATCTTATTCCACGGTAATCCACGCCGATTATGGACGTAAAATGCCCGAAAACCTAATTGCCATGCCTTTATTTTAACTTCCTGGATAAACCTAATATCCCTAGGGTTCGAGGGGTGGGAATCATTCCGTCCGCTAAGGTGCGCCTCCCCTGCGTGACGCACTTATCGCGGAACGGGTGGTGTTAAGTCCCTACCTAACGTTTTATTTTAAGTAATATTAAGAAAGAGATTAAGCAATGCGTTTCGTGCTCCGAAGCGCTCCTGAAGACATGCTCTCCCTCGTTCCTATCTCCCCTTTGTTTATCCGAGTACTTCCGCACCCCAAACTAGATAACAGCCCTGGGAAACGTCAAACATCCAGAATCTCTGGAAAAGACACATTCCAACTGTTTCCCCTTCGACCTGTCCCCAAGCCAATCACATGAGACATTTCCCTCCTCGATCTTAAAAACCCACCAATAAGCATCCTCCTCCGCGCCTAAGAACATCCTAGGTCAGTATAAAAAGGCCCGCTCCGAAGGGCTCGCTCTCTGATCTATCTAAGTTTGAACCGTCTCCATTCTGTAACCTGCGTGCGAGACACCTGTAACTCTCGGCGAACGCTAGTCCCCTTGAGTCGACCGAATCTACGAGTCGTTCCTGTAAACCAAGAGGCAATCGAAAATAAAGTATCTTCGTTACTTTACGCGACGAGGTCTTTGGCTGGTTTCAACCATCTGGAAGCGAATCCCCAAAAACATACCCACGAGGCCAGCTCCGATCGACACCCTCGGGTAATCGCCATCACCGCTCCCGAGTATACGATCCCCGACCTAACAGTGGCCTCTTCGCGTCACTCGGGGGTGCCTCCGCCTGGAGGGAATATATCCGGGAATAAATTCCGCCTCGCGTGCGGCGCGCCGAGGGGGTGGCTCGCGGCCCTCGCGGGGGCGATCGGACCGGGGCGTATTCCGCTTAACGCGGCTCGCCCCCGATCTTTATTACGGTCGAACGGCGGCGCGCCGTTCGTCGCGCGGTTTACGAGGAGGGAGATCCCGCGGGTCGGCGCTATTGCCCCTGGGGCCGGGGCCGGAGGCGGCGGCGGCGGCGGCGGTTATTAATAACGCCGCGATAAACCCGGGGTTAAGCCCCGCGAGGATGACGGCCTTTGGCAAAAAGCGAAGAACCTCTCCGCCACCCCCGGGCGGCGCGGCGGTCGAGTGGCGCGCCACCCGGGGGTGGCGGAAGTGTCCTCGTCTCCGGTCGGCGGGCTCTCTCGGGACGTTTATCGAGAGCGTATATCTCTCCCGGCGGAGGACGCGAGTACTCGTTAAAGATGGATATCGCCGGCCAAACAGGATGTGCCCTTTGACGAGGAGACCTCCTCTGTCCCCTTGACCGACTAGGGCGCGCCGGTTATCTCGGCGTTATCAAAAGCTACGGGAATAAAGGCGGGTTTTCAGGCATTTTCCAAAGTTTCTCGACAATTCTCGGTAACTCTGAAAATTTCCCTCGATCTTCGAAATCTCGACACGAGTAACTATTTGCAATTGTGTCTCGATAGAATTATTGTTCATTATTTTCAACTTCTTATGTTTTGAATTTCCACCGATTTTTATTTACCATCGCCCACCTTTTCCGTGTTCTGGACCGTTAATCCCGATTTCTCCTAGTTTTAGTTTAACTCTCCTTCCGTCTTTGTCTCTCCTCGCGTTTCGCTCACCGAGAGTCTCATTGCGCGCAATTGCGCCGACGCGGCCCGTTCGCGGCTATCGGGTAAAGCGCATTTTCAGGCATTTTCCAAAGTTTTTCGACAATTCTCGGCCACTCTGACAATTTCCCTCGACTTTCGGGAATCTCGACATGAGTAACTATTTGCACTTGTATCTCGATAGAATTATTGTTAATTATTTTCAACTTCTTGTTTTGAATTTCCACCGATTTTTATTTACCATCGCCCACCTTTTCCGTGTTCTGGACCGTTAATCCCGATTTCTCCTCGGTTTAGTTTAACTCTCCTTCCGTCTTTGTCTCTCCTCGCGTTTCGCTTACCGAGAGTCTCATTGCGCGCAATTGCGCCGACGCGGCCCGTTCGCGGCTATCGGGTAACGACCGTAACGAGCCGACGCGACGCTTCGCGGTATCATTCGCATACCGCCAGGCGATTTGCTCACGGAGTTACGGCAGTCGCCTTACGATTCGCCGGGCGATCTCGCGCGGAATCGCCGCGTCGGGTGATCCAGCGCGGAGCCGCCTCGGCCGGGAATCGCGCTTGCGGAAGCGCGTGCGCGCGCAGGTCTTAATTCGCCCCCACACGAAGAGAGCAAAACATACAATGTACGGTGACATACGACTGGCTCTGAGTAAAGAGCTACTATTTTAAGACTTAACGCCCCAGGTTGATCATTAATTCCTCGAGCATATCTTATATTCCGGGACTATATCGCGGTACACGTCTAAACAATACTTACACTCCTTACGCGTGATTTAATGTCCGGTTTATTTCCCGTTTAATGGGAACTCTAAGCGACGAACGCTATTCATTACGTCCCCACGCGGGTTATAAACTCCGGAAACGAATTTCGACCGATGGATCGATTCCGCTCCCGATTCGAGTATCAGGTGTCAACCTATCGACCCCCGCGGAAAATAGCGCACGTCACAAACAGTTCCCATTGTAACGCGAAACTCGTTTCGGCCACAAGATTCTACCGTTTCGAATTGCAAATTGAAAGGATCCAAAACGTCGAGCCCTCGGATCGGAAAAAAGAAGCGTGCACGCGAAGCTTTAAAGACCGCGTTTCACCATTTCGCGATATTGGGTGATTTTAGAAAAACAAGGGAAATACTTAACCCCATATGTGCCCATAATTATGAAAGTGGTCTAAGTCATATATTTTTTGTTTCGAAATTACATTGAATTAATTTCGTTTGAAATAATATGGCGTGAAATAACTGATAAACTCATTTTTTTTTTTTAATTTTGACTTAGACCACTTTCATAATTATGGGCACATATAAATACAACCAGATTTCACGTGTCAAATTATGTCAGATTAAACGAGTCTCACGTCGCGAGGGAGCCGATCCGCCGTTGTTTTTGCCGCATTTTGTCCCTTTTTTTAACATGTCATTAACATTTTTACCATTTCGCGATATTGGGTGATTCTAGAAAAACAAGGTAAATACTTCACCCCATAAAAATACGACCAGATTTCACGTGTCAAATTATATCAGATTAAACGAGTCTCACGTCGCGAGGGAGCCGATCCGCCGTTGTTTTTGCCGCATTTTGTCCCTTTTTTTAACATGTCTCAGTTGTTAGTCATTAGTCGCCACTTTGTCGCGTGCCGATCCTGCGTGTGCGTGCGCGTCAAGGGGCTTATTGCCGGTGGAGACAAATTTCGGGTGCTCCTTTGCTCTCGTTGCATCCCCCCAGTCCGCGGCACGTTCGCCGCTTAATTGAATAAGGGGGCAGTAGGGAGCGGCCGGCGGAGCGTTAGCCTCGTCTCTCTCGCCCTCCCGGCTCGGCGCATCGTTCCCTCTCTCTCCGCTGCTGCGGAAAATATCCGGCTCACCGACTTCGGTCGTGCGTCGCGCTTCGTGCGTCGTCGCCCGGCACGCCTCTCTGAACTTCTCGTTAGGCGTGCGCACCGTATCGCCTCGTGGTGTACCACGCGCAGTGCCATGCTGCGTCGCAAGTCACGTGACGTGCGCAGTGTTGAAAATCTCCCGATTTGCGCAGTGCTGCAAATAACGTGATACGCGGATATTCCCAAGTCACTTACGGCGCCGTAAATATCGTGACCTGCGCAGCGCCGCGAGTCGAGCGATCCTTGCAGCGCAGATCACTCGACGTATGCAGCGCCGTAAATAAAGTGAGTTGCGCAGCGGCGTAAATCTCGTGACCTGCGCAGCGCCACAAATAAAGTGACGGGTGCAGCGCCGCAAATCACACGCTGCCAGACCATCGGTCGCCTCTTGACCACCCCGTTCTCCACTGCACCTTCCGAGCGGCGCGACGTGTGGCCAGAGCCCGATATAATTGGATGGTGGCGTGACAACGCCGTACCACCCGCGGCACGGCAAAGAAAGTATCCTCGGGGGAACAAAAATTAATCCTGCCTAATTAAACACTGACCAATAATTGCTAACGGATCGATTTTCACGTCACTCACCGATAGTTCAAGGTGGGTCCTTTATATATTTTCTGCAAACTGATTTAGATTCGGATTTAACCGATGTGGATAATACACGGATGCCATAGAAGGACTGGATTTAACTGCGCAAATTATTTTATTTATTGTTACGAGTGCAACCACATTTTGCCATCTAGGGTTAAGGGCGCTCACCACTCCAGCGATTTTGCAGGGCCTCACGGGGACAACGATTCCGAACGTATTTCTAAACCGATCGAGCTTAACGAGTGCTCATATCGAAGATGAAATGTTGACCTGTGTTTATATGGGAGCGATTTTCGATAAGTGGTCCTTATCATATAAAAAAGTGCAACGACATAATTTCAATGCCCTTTTACCTAGGAAGGAGGTGCTCGATCGAAAATCGCTCCCATATAAACACACGTCAACATTTTATCTTTAAAACGAGCACTCGTTGGGCTCGATCGGTTGAGAAATACGCTCAAAATCGTTGTCCCCGTGGAGCACCATTTTCAGGATTTTCAAGTTTCTCGCGAGGAATTTGGGCATTCCTTAGCAACCGTTGCCGACTCTAGGCGGAGCGTCCAACTTGCGTGTGCGTGCGGCCGAGGGTCACACGCGTTTCGGCGCCTAGTCCAGAGGCGTTGTATACGTGCAAAATACACACACATTTTTAGCCCGTTGCTAAACACTGCCCATTATGCGTCGCGTCTCCCTCATCCGAGCGAGAAAGTACGTTTTGGTTACCTCCCACCGAATTCGATTCTAATGCCATCTAGCGGTGGAAGTCATCGTCCCCACTTGGTGGTGAACGCCGTTAAATAAATAGTTGGAGGCGGATGGAAACGCGACTTGAGAAGAGCCCATCCTTGACCCGTTGATCCCCTTCGATATTTCCCCAATTATTTTAACGGCTCGTTTAAAGTGTCCCCGTGGCGCGGCCACTCTCCTCGCGCACCAGATTTCCTCGACCCGCCGTTAATTCCCGCAGGACGCCTCGGGCGTCGGGATCGCCGAGGCGCGGATTATCCCGATTAGGGCACGGGTAATAAATGAATTACTCGAAAGTCGGCAAAGGGTCAAAGGAGGACTCCCGTTAGGAGAAGGGCAGCCGCGTTTTCCGTTCCATTTACCGGGGACCCACGGTCCCTCCGATGCGGCTTGAAATTCGTGTGGCCTCGTCGCCTCGAGTTAGATTTAATCCCATCTCTCCGTCCCCTCAATCCCCACCCCATTAAAGATCTACTCTCCTCCATTAATTTTTTATCTCCAAATATCCATATAGAATATGAGACATAATTCGGTCCGCCCAGTTCATAGAAGAGTATCGTAAAGAATCGCCACCCTCCACGTGCACCTTTCGCACCCCCTTAATCCGGGAGTCCCCAAAATCCCGCGCCCCTCCACCGTGTCCTCTCTCGTCGCCATCCACCCCTAGCCCGGAGGTGGCCGCGTCTTCGAGGGCGCGGAATCTCCGCGTCGAAATTCCAAGTTCCCTAATACGTCCTAATTGCCAGCTCGCGCGGAGATTAGCATAATAAACAAGCGCCCCACCCGGGCGCGGTAATTCCTCCCGCGTCAGTTGCACCTACGCCGGTCCGCCCACGCGCCGAATTAGCGCGGGGGGGCCGCGGGGCAAAAAGTGCGGCCGTGCGGTCGCCTCCCTCGACGCGGCGCGTGATCGAGCCGCGCGAGGTTGCGTCCCTGGCGACGTCGTTACGAGGGCGTCGCGTTTCGAGCGCGCGCACACCCACTCCCACACGGCGAGCGAGCGGACGCCGTGGGAGGCGCGGAGAGCCGGAAAGCGAGGGAGCGAGAGAGAGGGTGGCGGTCGGGGCCACGGCTCGGCTCCGCGTCGAGTCCGGAGGGAGGAGGGGGCGGAGGTGGTAGGTAATCACCCGGCGGCTCGCGTTATAGCGTCGTTACGCCGCAGCGCCGCTATCGCCCCCCTCCCTCCGGGGAGGCGGCAGGAGGCGACGCTCACCCACCTCGAGCGCTCTCCACGACCTAACCTCCAATCCGGGCGGCTCGGCCGGCAGCGCCCGCAGCACTGCCGGTGCGCCCGCATCGCCGGCAGCGCGTCGCCACTGCGCGCTGCGCGCGCAGCGCATGCGGGCGGCTCGTGCTGCGCGTGCCGGGCGCGCGCGCCAGTATGCGGGACGCGCTGCCGCGGAATACGGTTACCCTCCGCGCCCGCGGCGCCTCCGGCCGAGTTTAATTATTTCATATCGCCGTACACGGATCAACGCCGCGCGCCCGGAATCCCACGTAAGCTGCCGACGGCGAACGCCGAAGCGCGAAGGCCCCCCTAGCCGCGATCTCGTTACGGAGTAACCTCGAAGGAGGCGACGGAGTGGGTGGCCAAGGGGGGGCGTGGATGGATGCGATTCTTGCCGACGGGAGAGGCCCCTAGCTCGGTTAGGGGTGCCTCCATTAAGAACACTCGGTAGAGTTTCGCGCCAAATATATATATATATATGGGCGCGAAACACTGACCTAGCCATTATCTGCTATGTTTAGCGTGGCGCGGCAGATTAGACGGAAAATGTCGTTTTCTGAATCTCTTGAATGAGGAATCACAATTTTAAGGAGATACCTCCGATGCCATTTTCACGTTTCTTTAAGAGGGTTCGATTAAGGAGGGGAAGGACAGCCGCTGTTTTTTTTTTTTTTTTGGCCGATAGGAAAACGCGGGTTAATCGATGCGATGTAGGTCAGACGCGTAAACGTAGGTGCTCTCGAGTCTTCTTTGTCGGCGTTCTGACGCGATATTTTCTGCTGCTCTCGTTGCGAGAAAGTCAAAGGATCTATGACGGAGTAAATTCGTTACGAAAGTGCGAGGTGGAAAGACTCGACGTCGAGGAGGATCCGACGATGTGGTTTAATTGAAACTTTCCCTTAGAGCTGGGGAGGCGTTTCCGATGTGACCGATTTATCGATTCGGGAGGGTTCGACAGTCCGAGCCCCGGTTTTTGGAGATGCATGAAAATCGCGATTATCCCCTTCCAATCGTAACGCTCTGATTCCCTTATCTCCGTAACCCGATTGGGTTGGGGGCTCTTATCCGTGCACGCGAAAATCTGGAACGTGTACCCGGCACGAGCATGTACAGTGACGGACATGAACGTCTTTCCTCTACCCTCTGGCGACGCTGTATATACAGCGAGAGCATTCATGTTCGTCAGTGTACACAGAAATAAAAAATTTCATTGAATTAATTTCAAGACACATTTCAGCCTAAATTCATGAAATTTTCGAAAGCATTTTACTTGATAACCGAAATATTTCCGATAAATGTATTAAATTAACCGTGTAATAACCATATTCCCTTGTTAACACCGAAAAATAGTATTGACGGATTTTTTCTTCATGTACCGTCATGAGTGACTTAAGAAGCGCCATCATTTTATCGATCCATTAATTTCAGTCCTAATCGGTAGGATGTAGAGATACAGATTACAACTTCAAAAAACCGTTGCACCCTCTCCACCCCTTACGGCGCCCCAATTGGCGGCCTCGACTCGCGATTAAAATATGCGCACGTGGTCGAGGGATCTCCATAGGAGGGTGCTCCGAGTCTTTAGCATAATATCGAGGTTAGGTGGCACTTCCCCCTGTCGTCCCCACCGACGGTGCCGGGAACGAGTGCACAATTGCATTATTGCGCGGCCGGACTGGCTAGAATCCCGGCGCGCGCCCGGGATGGCCGAAAGGAGCGATGAACGCAGAGAGCGAGAGAGAAGCAGATATCTGCATACCGAACGAAAGACAGAGACAGCGACAGTGGCAGATGCGACCCGATGCTGACAATGTCGTTTTCGTCCGTTCATGAGCGCTGATGAATGGTGTGGACGCGCCCTTAGAGCGCCCTCGGCGCATCGAAAACGTATTAAACGGCAAAAGGAGGACAAGGGTATAGCGGGGGGTTTTATTACGCGCTCTGAGATTTTCTGCGCTCTTTATAGTCCGAGTCGAGAGGCCCCGCCGGTGTGGAGGCGGCTTTAAAAGTCCGCTCGGCCGCTGACAATTAACGTCGCGCCCGCCGCGGTCTCGTTATCGGAGCCGCGCGTCGAGCGCCGAGCGCCGCGCGCCGCGTTCTGCGGGCCGGCTCTCAGGGACGCCGCCTATATACCGGCACATGCCCGCATGTGCCCGTATACTCCCGTGTACCCACCGACACCACCATGCCCGTACGTCCGTGTGTGTCCGTGAGCCCCCGGTGCGCCTGTACTCAGCGCCGCAACAGTCACGACCGCCGACCGGCGGCGAATAAATATGAATGCCGGTGTCGAGCAGGAAGCAGAATTGTTTAAACAATTGTCCCGCGGTCGCTGCATCGAATAACGCGGTTAGGCTGCGGAATTTTTCCGCGGCGAGGACCGAGCGGAGTCCAAGGAGATGCGAGAATATCCGAAGGAGTTCGGGCGGTCGCACGTACTGTCACCCTTGACTCGGAAACAGAGGCCTGGAGTAACTAAATTTCCCATTCGTAATTCGTTATATTTACCCTGAGATTATTCTTGGAATTAGCAAAATATTCTTTAATTTATTTAATGACACCTTTTCCTCAGTGCAGAGGATTTATAAAGGCAAAAATCATCGAGTAGCTTAAAATTCATATCGGGTGGAGGTTTTCTATTTCTTTTTTCTCTCATTTTTTTTTTTTTCTATCATTGAATGATTGAAATCGACTTTGAAATTCGATGCGTGTCATGTAGAATGGGAGTATAGGAACGTTTGACAGTTTTCTCGAGGCGGGTCTAGTTTCGGGTTCTTCGTCGCCCATTGTCACGACTGCCTCGAAGACCGTTCCTCTCTTTGACAGGCCTCGTGACTCGAAATCGACGTCAGCGCCACGCACGGACGCGATCGGTACCAAGACGAACGCCGTCGGCCAGCTCGCGTGTTCGGGACGCATTTCCGTCGAGACTTTGCACAGCCTGTAACGGGTCGGCGTCGGGACGCGTTTTCGACGACGGCTGACGTCATTCGCACGGTTTCGCTATCAAGAATCTGCCATCTGAATTCAACGAGTGCCCATGCCTTCGTCGCGTTGTTCCATGTTTATGTCGTACGCCTCTCGCAAGCGTTGAGTCGACTTCGAAATCGCCTCGAGGCCTCGCGTTAAATAAATAGTTCATAAAATGTAAATTTCACCGCCAAGATTTCTAATAATTTCTTTAATCAACACGGATTTTCCAACTACATTTTCATAAAATATTGCATGAAATCTTTATCGATGCCTAATGTGATCTTACCTTATCATGCCTCGAGGCGCATGACGCGAAACGGAAATAAGCAAAAATCGGTCAGACGTTTCTACACACTTGAAATAGATTTTTCTATCTCGAATGTGGTCTTCGTAGATCTGAGTTTAGTATCTCATAGGTTTGGGTTAGGGCGAAAAAGCTTCGGGGATATCGCTCGGCGGCATTTTGGAGGTTAGGTGCGCCCGCAGGGGAGATCGCCCTCCGGAGATCCCGAAAGGTGGCGCGAGATACGTCCTGATGGGGCAACGTCTAACGGCATCGTAACTGGCTCGGGTGATTACCTCACGAACGGGGAGCCCAGAGGGCGGCGCGGCGCGTCGCGACGCCCGTAAACGGAAGCCCCAGGACGATCGGCCTGCCGGCCCCTTCCCGCGCGCGTTAACCCCCGTGTCGCCCCTAACCTCCCGTTAGGGGCTGTGGCTGCGACTCGTATAGAAGGTCCTCCTGCTCGCGGAGCCGTCGACGCCGACGTCGACGCTTAACGACGCCACCCAGGAGCGCGTTATTTCAAAATCGATGAAGCCGTCGCAGCTACGTCCTCGCCTCTTTCCCTTACCTCCACCTTCTTCTCGGAGAATCCGCTTCTCAAAATTATCATTCCGCATTCTGATTACCACTTGCTCGTACGCTGAGAAAAACATAACCTTGTCATGGCTAATTCAGAGTGAAAAAATGTACACATTATTAAATTTCATTTTTCTAGAAAAAATTCCCTATTCATCTCGCACAAGAACCAAAACGACATTTCTATTTTCAATGAAATTTTATAAGCATTGCGTTCTTAGGGCCTCGTGTTAAAGTTTCAAATATAAATATTTAAATATATAAATATTTTCACGGTTTGTATGTATAAAGTAATTCTTTCATAGCGCCTTAAACCATTTTCTTAAATTTGGCACATTTATTCCTACTATGCTAGGGGTTGCAATTGGAATGGCCACTAGTGTAGTGGAAATGCGATTGCAGAAAACAAGATGGCGGACCGATATTTCAGTTTCCATCTGTAGTTGGGATAAAACTGGGGGAACATTTTCGAGGGCGGTCACGGGATCGGGGAGTGAAAGTTTCGATTCGGGGATAGAGGTAGAGCTCGATTCGAGTCTCGGTTCCCATCCCGCGGAATCGCGGTTGCGGCGATCCGGGGAATCGTTCGGGCAGCGCCGAGCGTCGTCACGTCTTCGAGTCCTCCGGTCCATCGGTCCAATTCCGTCGGTTCCGCGGCATCGGGCCGTTTCCCGGGGTCGTAAAGCGTCCCCGTACCGGCGGAATTTAATCACTCCTCCGCCTCGGCGCCTTTCCTTCCTTCCGTCCCGAGGCGTCCATCGGCGTCGCTCGGATGGGCCGATCGGCAGCTCGCCGATCGCCGCAGTCGCGGGTTTAACGATCGACCGATCGTAAAGGCAGTCGCTGCGAGGAGGAGATAAGGTGGAAGGTACCACTCGTGGAGAGACCGAGGAAGAGAGAGAGAGAGACAATCCGAGAAAAGAGCGAGAGGGCGAGCGTCGCCTCCGTACCCAGCGATTACGTTGCGCCGCTCGACTGTGCCGTTATCGTTAACAAAAATTAACCTTCCCCTGCACAACGTCCGGTAACAAATCATACATTTCTTTGAAATATCGACACGTTTATTGCGCCGGGGCAAAAAATGGGAAAACTTGATAAAGACAGTGAAATGATCCAATGTCAGGGTGATATCATTGATTTTCAACGTCGTGGAATGGACTCGAAAAGGAGTAATTCTTGAAAAATATTAAAAAGTATTTAAAAAATTCGTAAAAAAAACACGTTTATTGCGCCGGGGCAAGAAATGGGAAAACTTGATAAAGACAGTGAAATGATCCAATGTCAGGGTGGTATCATTGATTTTCAACGTCGTGGAATGGAGTCCAAAAGGAGTAATTCTTGAAAGATATTAAAAAATAATTAAAAAATTCGTTAAAAAAACACGTTTATTGCGTCGGGGCAAGAAATGGGAAAACTTGATAAAGACAGTGAAATGATCCAATTTCAGGGTGGTATCATTGATTTTCAACGTCGTGGAATGGACTCGAAAAGGAGTAATTCTTAAAAAATTTTTTTAAATAATAACACAATTCGTAAAAAAAGCACGTGTATTGCGCCGGGGCAAGAAATGGGAAAACTTGATAAAGACAGTGAAATGATCCAATTTCAGGGTGGTATCATTGATTTTCAACGTCGTGGAATGGAGTCGAAAAGGAGTCATTCTTGAAAGGGAGGTGTTAAACGTGAGAAAAATTAATAGGGAAATGAAAGTGATATCGTCACGTGGGAGTGAAACTCGAGGGATATTTTTTACCTAATAGTGGATTTTCTAAGTCATGCAACGGTAATCCCTGTCGGGGAACTTGGAGGTCCCGCGAAGAGGAGTAATTCTCTTTCTTGGAAGCATTCGGAAGTCGTGCCGCTGTAAAGGGCGCGAGGGAGGGAAGGGAGTGGCTAGGTGGAACACTTCTACGCGGAACCTGCGACAAAGTCACGTTGTAACCTGCAGCTAGGCCTGTAATTACGGCCGCCGCCTGACACGTGCCCGCGAAGGTCGGTAGGCTCGGAAACGATCGTGAAACGAGCCAGGACACTTCGAGGCTCATTCCAAAGATGAATAAGAAGAGAGTGTCTCTCGGCTATATAATCAATCAGAAATTCCAGGGAAATTGTGAAATGTTCCTTACCTTCCCCAAATAAAAATTAGTATTAGGACCTTGAATAAGTTCTCGCTGTTTTTTTGTGAAAACGAGTGCTTTATTTAAAGTATGTGGTAAAAAAAAAGTCATTGAAAGTATTGCCCATCATTGGCCACTACTTTTGCCTATCTTTCTGGCAGCATTTGATTTCTTCTGAATAAAGTAGTGCAATAAGATTCCCCGAAAATACTCTTTATTTGGCACAGATTTCGACATGTTTGGAACCAAGTAAAAATACTCTGTTTACACTGTAGCGAACTAACACACACTGAAGTTCAAGCTTACCGATAGTACTTCCTTGTAGATGCGTTACCATATGAAATTACATGCACATAGTTCTGATAACGCCATCTGTTAGAAAACAGCGGGAACTTATTCAAGGACCTAATAATATCGTAGAAAATGATCAAGACTATAAGAATGAATAAGTTTTTCGACCAAATATTATACTTGACTATTTTCGACAGTCTCCCCCTGATACGTTAACACGAAGCATTCCGAGGAGGAGCGCGGTATATATTACAATTCTCACTAAAAAATGTACTTGGCTCGAAGCTCTACCGAGTTGGTGGTTACAAGTTCGAGACCTAGAAAGCACCAGGAGGAGGAATGAAATTAGTCCGGTATCGCGTCCCCGGTAGGCAGTCGATCGAATCGCCCGAGTCGGTGGGTGCGATCGAAGCTCGACTCGATTTCCGTCACCGTTCCATCGGAGCTCGCTAATTGCGAGGGTTCGGCAAAGCAACCTCGCAAGTCGAACCGTTCCGACGATTTCTGTCTTAGGTCCCGCGATAGGATCGCGGCGCCAGTCGGCGAGCTCGCCTCCGCCTCGGCGCACCTCCGACAGAGACAAAGGAGGTCTACTCCTCGAGCAGAGTCGAGGGAGCCGCCTCGGAGGTTGGCACCGGTCACTCGACCCCCGAGCGCCCCCGAGCGGCCCCGAGCACCCCCGAGCGCCGCCGCGAGTGCAAGCGAGAGAGCGAGAGGGGCGGGCCCGCGCGAGCAAGAGAGAAAGGACGCCCCTCGACGCGCTCGCCCTCTTCCGGCCTCTCTTTCTCCCGGCTATAGCCTGCTCTCTCTCTTCCCCTCGGTCCCTATCTCCGTCTCGCGCTCTCGGTCGCCGCGTTCCCGCCCTCTCCGTGTTTCCGCGGCCCGTTCCAACCACCCCGTTCCATGCCGTGTCCCGCAGGGCATGTCCCTATACGGCGCCGCCGTCCCGTTGTCCATCGGCGGCCGACCCGAACGGGTCTGTCCTCTTCCCCGGCCTCGGGATAAAAATTCCCTATCTCTGGTTACCTCGACTCCCCGTTCTGGTGGCCGATGGCTCGGATCCGGCGAAGGGGGGAGGGAGCCCCGAATTTCTAGGGATTTTTTCCCGCCCCGCGCGACGACAATAGTTCTCCTGCCGGCGGAAAATTCTCATCCCCTTTGGCGGCACGCTCCGCGGCACGCCCGGCCGTCTCTGTTATACTGCCGGCAGCGGCTCACCCCCCGCCCCGCGCCGCCCCCGACCGAGCGCCCCCGGGCCGCCCCGCGAGCCGCTCGTTAACCTGCTAGCGCCCACCGCCGCCTCCGACGAGCCCCCCCTCGACCGCCGCCCCCGACCCCGCATCCGACCCCGCATCCGACCCAGCGAGACCGCCCTAACCGAGCCGAGCCGGGCCGCCGCTTTATTTACATATCAATATTCCACCACTCCGCCGAGGGGCCCGTCCGGACCCGCGGGACCGCTCGCGTCACTCGGCTGATCGCGTTGTCCCACGTGGACCGAAGATGTAGAATGAGAGGTGTCGTGAAAAAAATGTTAATGGGACGCAACAATAATTTTGGAACCGCGTGGGTGCGCGTGTGTCTTATGTGAAAAAAATTTTAATGGGACGCAACAATAATTTTGGAACCGCGTGGATGCGCGTGTGTCTTATCGATGTTGGTGTTATCAGACGCGTCGTCGCACGTGGACCGAAGATGTAGAAATGAGAGGGGTCGTGAAAAAAATGTTTATGGGTTGCAACAATAATTTTGGAACCGCGTGGGTGCGCGTGTGTCTTATCGATGATGGTGTTATCAGACGCGTCGTCCTACGTGGACCGAAGATGTAGAAATGAGAGGTGTCGTGAACAAAATTTTAATGGGACGCAACAATAATTTTGGAACCGCGTAGGTGCGCGTGTGTCTTATCGATGATGGTGTTATCAGACGCGTCGTCCCACGTGGACCGAAGATGTAGAAATAAGAGGGGTCGTGAAAAAAATTTTAATGGGACGCAACAATAATTTTGGAACCGCGTGTGTCTTATCGATGGTGGTGTTATCAGACGCGTCGTCGCACGTGGACCGAAGATGTAGAAATGAGAGGTGTGAAAAAAATTTTAATGGGACGCAACAATAATTTTGGAACCGCGTGGGTGCGCGTGTGTCTCATCGATGATGGTGTTTTCAGACCAATGGTGGAGTCCTGATCTCGAAGACATCCAGACCGAAAGAAGGTGGGAGCGAGTCTTTTTAATTTTTTTAATTCCTCGCGAAATCGATCGCAGATCGTCGGTTTAAATAAACAACGGCTTCTAATAAACTCGTGCACGCGACTAATGGGGTCCGATCGGTGATCGTCGATCTATAAGGATAATTCCGAAGAACCCTCGGGAAGGCGGAAGAGCCGGAGGACCGATTAAGCGGAATTACGCGAGTCCCCGTTTCTCGGCGCTTTCTCTTCTTCTCGCGGCGGCCTCGAGTGAGGAAATTCTCTTCCGACACATAACTATAATTCAAGATATAGAATACCGTTTATTTTATCCTAACCTCGGCATTTTATCATGGCATAAAATATTTTTGGCAGAGTCCCACGACCGTAAAAAATGCCACTACCCAATCGTACTATTTTATTCATTAGTTTGTATTAGCACACCTAAAATTAGGAACTGCATGTCGAGGTGTGTCATAAAGTATATGAAATACATGTATGTATAGTGTGGACTTAAAGAACGCATCGTTACCCGTTGAAAAAGTTCCTCGTTGAGGCCACGAACCTCTCGTCCACCCCCGATAATCCTGCCGAAGGATATCTCGGATCTGCGTCGTCCCTCTCGCGAGATCATCCGAGGGGAGAACCCCGTCCCGGACCGTATCTCTTCGCCCCGTCTCCTTAGGGGAGATTCGAGACACCCCAGGGATTCCCGTGGGCACGCGTGCGTGTCCCTAAGGTGGTCGTGACCAGGCGGGGTAGTTTTCGACCCTGTCGCAGCCCCGGGCGCGGGAACGACGCAGGAATATTGCTGCGTCGGTCTTCCCGGCTCCTGCGTGGCTCGAATAGCGACGAGTCGGGGTCGGCCCGCGTGAGAGCGAGAGAGATGCAGCTATCGGAGCGGAGATGGGTGGGAGAGAGAGGGCGGAGGTTCACGACGCGGCTCGAATTCGCGGAGGCGGCGAAGGTGGGAACGGTGAAGGTGGAAAAGGAGAGAGATACGGCGAAGGTCGCTGAGGCGGCGAAGGTGGCAAAGGTTGATCCGGCAGGAAAGGTGACGAGCAAATCCAAGCCCGAGATCACGTGTTGCATTTTTTTCGAAGAGCAAGACCACGTAACGCACCTTTTGCAAGACCGAGACCTAGACCAATTTTGTTCATCGCCAACGGCGAAGGTGGTAAAAGCGATGGATCCGACGGAGGCGGCGAGTCGGAAGAGGCGGCGAAAGCGACGGAGGCTGCAAAGGAGATAGAGGCGAGGCGGGGGCGGAGCGGTCGAGGCGGCAGAAGCAGCGGAAACGGCAGAAGCGGCGGATTCGGCGGAAGCGGAGGAGACGGCAGAGGTGGCGGAAGCGACGGGGGCGGCGGAGCCGACTGCGGAGTGGAGGCGCGGAAAGAGAGCCGAGCTGGATTACATCCCACGGCTGAGTGGGCCTGCGGAAGTCCCGCCGGGGTGACTTCGACGCCAGCCTGGAGACCGACGTCGCCGTCTCTCCTAGAGGGGACCCGATCGATCGCCCCTCGTCAATGTCATTGTCTTGCGCCATATACCATTTTTTCACCCGCCGGGTATAATAACTCTTCTCGAGTCTCAACAATTTCCAATCGGTAAAATTACAATAACCCGTGCATCGAATTTATGCCGACACTCCCTATCACTCTTAGGGCAAAAGATCGAAATTCCTAGAAAAGTTCTCCACTTTGGGAATTGATGCCGGTAGTTTTGAGGCGTCTTGAAAATGGTGGAGGCCCACTTTTTTCGGTGATCGTTGCTTTAAATCTTGGCTTCGGCGTTTCGTGATCTCCAGGATCGTTCCGGTGGATTTCTCTCTTAGACCCAGAAGCCGTTATCCTTGACAGTGTCCTGTGGGAGGGCTTTAACGAGTCGGCGCGGTGTTTCGCCTACGTCGGCCGAACGCGACGCCCGGTCGGAGAGAGCGAGACCGAGCGAATGGGAGACAGACTAGCCGGAGAGAGGGAAAGTGTCCGGGGGAACCAGGCAGACAGTGCCAATAAATTCATCTCGGCACGCAATAATATTTGTACTGGAGGCAAGGGTATCTCGTGCTAGGCGAGAACCCGGCAAAACGCGGACGCGCGGCCGTGCCGCATCGGCCGCATGCATCGCCGCGTGCAGCGTCATACGCACGAACGCGTCACCTTAAAAGGAGGGGTACTATCCAAGGGAAATATTTACCGGTCAACGAAAATTTTTCCAATTTTTGCGCTCGCCAAATTTCCCCATAAAATGATCTCTCACAACCCCTTCGACTTTAGTCCTCTTCAGGTTAATTCAGCCATCGAAAGTAAACGGCGTTAAGGTGAAGTGAAACACGTCGAGGAACTTGATCAACGTCGGTAAAGAAGATTTTTCTAAATGCCTACGTTGCCGCCGTTTGTTTTTATATTGACAGCTGGGTCGAATTATATTGGGTATTGTACCAAATGGCATATTCCACCTGTCGTTTTCGTACAATAATTATAAAGAAATCGAAGTAAAACTCCAGAAATCCTCTGGATTCATGCCTTCTGGTGCCCTAATTGACTGCGGAGGGACCCCCTGCGTCGAAATATCAGAGCTCGACGCCATTTTGGTTCTGGTCTGGACTGAGTTAAACAATTTTTTTGAAAAATCCAAATTTTGAATGTGTCAGGACAATTCTTAGATGATCAGGAGTGACGTGTCAAAGTTTCGGACAGTTTGGTCTAATACCCTTAAAAAAAAGTGTTGTATTCGAATCAACTGATTTGAAGGATGTTTCACTTCACCTTAAGCATGACATTTGTAGATTTCACCCGACATTCTGCACAATTTGTGAATTGTTTTTGCAGTACGGTGGAAAAATGGAGGGAACAATATCGAGAACTCCGGAAATTGAGTAAGAATTGTTTGGAAACGAAAATAGACCCGGGCGATTTTACGGTTTGATGGTTTTTTTTTTAAATCGACGGGAATCGCGGGGTTCGCGATCCTCGCCCGAAGGTCCTGATGCTTTTTCGGAGCGGCCTCGTGCGCGTCCGCGGATCCCAAAATAAAATAAGGACGAAATCAAAACGCGGTAAATTTTGGGCGCGCGCCAGAGGGAGCCTTTCCGCGCGAGCTTTTTTAAAATTCCGTCCGCAGCTCCGCGCCGCAGACCGCAGTGGGTGAATGTTTAACGCGAGCGTCCCCGCTGGCGGAAATACGGACAGGCGGGCGTCGCGACGGTCTTCCTGGGCGTCGATCGATCGACCCTTCGATCGAATAAAGTCGCCAGGAAAAAAGAAAAAAATCGCCTGCTCCGTGCGACCGGAATTAATTAATCGACAATCGGTTATTGGTTTTTATGCGTATTTAGCAAAAATAAGTTTAACTTTTAAGCCAAGCTGCGGCGCTCGCGGAAATCAGTACATATCATCGGATATGTTTTATCACCCTGTATAAAAAACTGCCCCTTTTTTTTAACCCTGGTTAAGGGTCTGGATTTTGTTGTATACTAAATATGTCGGACCTCGGACGTCGCCTTCTCTTTGATCCTTCGTTTTTATGGCGGTCGCCGCAAAAAGCTCAGCCGCTTCGTTGGAAATTTTGCTGACGGAAACGGGGCCAGCAGCGATATCGAACGGCTGATAATAGGAGATTCGAGACAAGGTAGAGTTCCATGACTTCTTTACCTATTCCTAAAGGGGACATTTTAAATATACCTGTACATAAAAATGGCTTCGGTCTGGATAACGCGCGTCACCGTACAAAATGCATGTCCCAAAAGTGCACTGGACGATTAGGATGGACGCGGCGGTAAAAGATGCATCAATTTAACCCTGTATTCTCAAAGGAGCAAAAAAAAATAAGGTCGGGAGGATTAGATCAAACAAGCCGGGGGATAAGACGAGAAGAAAATTCAAGTGATTGAAAAAACAAGATTCCTGGAAAATGAGAAAAAAGGCAGTCGCAGAGTGCATTCATGACGTCTCGCCCGGCTAATTTAAATAAATCCGCTATCGGATGCTCGGAGATCCACCAAAACTTACGTTTCCGGCATTTTCCTATCCGCAAAATAAATAAAAAAAATTGACACAAGGTCAAGGTAAAAATTCAAGTGTAATTCAGGAAACACGATTCCTGGAAAAGAGACCGCCGTAGGGTGCATTCGCGACTCCTCACAGGGCCAATTTCAATTATTCCGGCATTTTCAAAATAAATAAAAAAATTGGCACAAGGTCAAGGTAAAAATTCAAGTGTAATTCAGGCGCCGTAGGGTGCATTCGCGACTCCTCACAGGGCCAATTTGAATTATTCCGCGATCGGATGCTCAGAGATCCGCTTAGTCTCGCGTTTCCAGTATTCTTCAGGACGCAGGATTAAAAAACGAGGGAACGGGTGAAATTGCAGGGAAGCCGGTAGCGCGCAAATGCGCGCGAATGGAGGTGCGATTAAGTGGGCGTAAGTGCGAGAGGAAGGTCGGCCAAGGCATTTCCTGGCATCGGAGGGCGAAGAGGGAGGTCGGAGGTGGAAGGTTCGCGTTCGCCGTGGAAATTCGAGCGGTCGCCTCGCCCTAGCGAGAGGAGGAAGGGCAGGCAAGAAATAATAAGGAAAGGGATTGTCCTTAGCCGGGTCGGGGGGTGCAGCGACGGTCGGATCGTCGGAAAAAGGAAAGCAAGAAGCCGGGCGAGGAGGGAGAAGGAGCCGGAGAAGCGAGAGGACTCTCTCGGGGACTCGGCGAGCGGAGACGGAGGAGGCAAAACGAGCAAAAGCGCGCCCGGAGAGGGAACCCGACTCGAGCGCCTGCCAGCCCGCCGCGAGACGGCAAACACGCTCCCGCCGAGGCTTAAGCCGCGTTCTCATGCCCCCGAGACTGGGAATACTTTTCCGGCGCGGTCGCCTTTCCGCGAAAGGACCGGACCGGGTCCGCCGTCGATCGGAGAGACCCCAGAGAGCAGCAGCGGTCTCGGCGAGCGCGGCGAGCGTGGCGAGCGTCATACTGAGCGCGGCGAGCGTCACACCGAGCGCGGCGCGTCACCGCTTCACATATGAGGAGCCAATCGGAATCGATGCCTAAACCGCCAGTCTCGAAAATACCACTTTTCCCGGTGAGTATTCCACCAAACCGTTAGAAATTTTAACCCGTGACTCGGGAGCTCCTAAGATAAGTCTCTACGCATTTAAAATTCCCCAAAACAAATGTAGGTTGAGCTAAAAAATTTCTTTTCCGAAAGTCAACTCTACTTTCATCGAATCGATTGGATTGGGATAGCTCGCCTTACCAAGTAGTTCGGATTTAATTTTTATTCCAGTGCCTCCGTGATACCGTTTTCCTGTATATGCACGTGACGCGTCACTTTTCTAGGTTACGTGGACGGGTCGAAACCTCTCTAACGTCGCGACGTTCCCGAAAGGGCGAGCCGGCCGCGCGGAAGCGACGAAGCGACGCTTACGTGGGCGCCGGACAATTATTCCGCCGGCGGCGACGTCGAAGCGCCGTGAGAGGCTTACGCAGTAGGTGGAGGTTGAGAGCGAGCGAACGGACGGAGGGCTGCTGGATGCATTAATCATCTCCGTACTACGTAGCCGCTCCGCCTCGCGCGGGCTTCTCCCCTCCCCTCCTCCCGCGTTCGCTCTCGTCTCTGCCCGTCCCTCCCCTCTGCCCCTCGTTCTCTCTTGCTCCATCGCTCCCTCCCCTCCCCTCCCCATCGGTCGCGCTCTCGCTCCCTCCCCTCTTCTTGCCATCGGTCGCTCTCGCTCCCTCCCCTCTTTTTCCCATCGTTCGCTCTCGCTCCCTCCCCTCTTCTTGCCATCGTTCGCTCTCGCTTCATCGCTCCCTCGTGCCGGTTCGCTCGCTCTCGCTCCCTCCCCTCTTCTTGCCATCGTTCGCTCTCGCTTCATCGCTCCCTCGTGCCGGTTCGCTCGCTCTCGCTCCCTCCCCTCCTCTTGCCATCGTTCGCTCTCGGTTCGTCGCTCCCTCGTGCCGGCGCGCTCGCTCGAGCGACCTCCCCTCCCCTCTCCCCGCGCCCGATCCCCTTCCGGCGTCCTCGTCTCTTTGCTCTCCTCTCGGGTCTCGAGGAACCACCGGCCTCGCGTATATCTATACTCGCGCGCACGCCGCGCGGCACGCTCGGGCCGTGCCGAGCTCCGGGCGCGAACCGGGATAAATAGTTGGGGGCGCGTCGCGCCGCGCTTTTCGGGATTGGCTTCTCGGTAAGGCCGCATCCCCCCGCGCCCCCCTCCGGGCCGGCCGCGCATCCGGCTCCTTTGACGCCGCGCTTTTTGCGCCGACTCTTCCGAGTTCGCGTTTTATCCTCGAATTCGGGGACAACGCCGAACTCGAGTGGTATTTACCTTAAGATATATTTACTTTTAAGATACGTTTATCTTTGAAATGTATTTACCTGTAAACTATACTTACTGTTACTTATTGTTGCAAGAAGTTCGTCCTTCCTCGGGTGGATGGAAAATCAGCCACTAGGAAACAATGTATTTGACGCATTTTTGTTATGGAGATTTTTTTCGTGATTTTTAAGGTTGGCTTTTATATATATATGTTACGGTGAAACACCGAAATCTGGAGAATGTCGACTTTCACCGGTGAATGTCAACATTCACATAGTCGCTTAGTGTATGTCCGAAATATTTGCTAAATACCCTTATTTCTGACTTACACCGGTAAATGTTGACATTCACCGGTGTGTGATTGTCGACACACACTGGGGAGGGTCCGAATGTACAACAATGTAATGAAATATTCGATCTTTCACCGACGTATTTGGTGTCTGTTGACATTCACCGGTGAAAGTTGACATTCTCCAATTTCGGTCATTCACCGTAACATATATATATATTAAGATTCTTTCGATTTTTTTTTCTCGCGCCGAGTCTCACGAACAATGGGGGAACTCGGGCGATATCGAGGCGGTCTCTTTCGGAAACTTCTCGCTTGGTCGATCGGAATGGAACACTTCGTGGGTCGCTCGGGATCCCCGGAGTCGCGAGTGACGCCAGGGGACGGAAATCAAGGCGAAGCCGGTCACGTAGCGTGGCAAGGTTCGACGCGGCTCGCCTCGAATCTCAATTCGGACCTAACGAAACGCCGTTTACGCCGGCGAAAGGCGAAAGCGGGAGGCCATTCTTCCAAGAATTTATCGCGTTCTTGCCGAATGCCGAAAAAGAGAAACAAACGAAAAGGATTCGACATCGTTTAATTCGCCCATCCCTGCAATAACCTCGGGAAAAATTATCACGGAATCGTAACGAGATGAACACCCTCCTTACCATGTAATCCCATCGACATATGTGCCCATAATTGTGAAAGTGGTCTAAGTCATATATTTTTTGTTTCGAAATTACATTGAATTAATTTCGTTTGAAATAATGTGGCGTGAAATAACTGATAAACTCATTTTTTTTTTTTCAATTTTGACTTAGACCACTTTCATAATTATGGGCACATATATCATATTTCATGTAAATTATGAAAGTGGTCTAAGTCATATATTTTTTGTTTCGAAATTACATTGAATTAATTTCGTTTGAAATAATGTGGCGTGAAATAACTGATAAACTAATTTTTTTTTTTTTTCAATTTTGACTTAGACCACTTTCATAATTATGGGCACATATATCATATTTCATGTAAATTATGAAAGTGGTCTAAGTCATATATTTTTTGTTTCGAAATTACATTGAATTAATTTCGTTTGAAATAATGTGGCGTGAAATAACTGATAAACTCATTTTTTTTTTTTTTCAATTTTGACTTAGACCACTTTCATAATTATGGGCACATATATCATATTTCATGTCAATTATAACCCGGTTACAAGGGATGTCCCAATTCCATTTTTTCGATGTTTTTCTTTACACGTCGCGTTTACGTAATATCTGTAAAAAAAATGTGGAAAAACGCGAAATCAAGAAGTCGCGGAAGAGACGCCCTCGGATTAGGAGACCAATGCGTGGGATCGATGAAGGAGGGGAGGCGACCCTACGAAGACGAAGAGATCGAGGCGCCGAGAATATCGGCCCGGAGGAGGTAATAGAGCGGTACAACGAGCAGACACTTCGCAATTTGGCTAATGGCCTTCCGCTACCTTCGCCACCTTCGCCACCTTCGCCACCTTCGCTCTCGGATAGCATCGCCCTCGTTGCCGCGTCGCGTCTACTTTCGTACTACTACCTGACCTACCTGCGCCGCGACCGAGCAGCCACCTGGTGGCGAACCTTCGAGTCCCGGACAAATTAACGCTTCCCTTAATTCCCAAGGATTATTCTCTCACCCCTTTTAGCATTATTCTCAGGGTACACGTACACTCGTTCTTGTACCTTAAGGGGATGTGAAGGTTAATCGTTCACGAAACTTCTCGACGAAATGGGCTTACCGAATCGCTTCAAACTCTACCAGGTGAATGTGGAGGCCTTAAGGTAGGTCCTGAAACTACATTTTTAATACATTTTAAAAACATCTACAAACAGGTTAAGAAAAAATTGAAATTTAATGGGTGTCAGGACCTTCCTTATAGCTTCCATTTTCACATTGTCGAGTTTGAAACGATTCGGTACCTTCATTTTGGAAAAAAGTTTTAATAACGAGACTTCGCGCCGCTTTCACATCGCCTTAAGACAGTGCCTGATACCTCGCGGATATGAGTCGCGTGGCAAAATTTTTGTTGGACCAGCTGTAGAATATTGGTCGATTATGATATGGAAGATAATGGTGGAAATTTACGTAGCTAGGAATTTTTTTTGCTATTCGTAACGGGTTCGCAGTTCTAGGTTAGGTACGCATCGGGCCGATCGTATTCGCTTCCCGAGGCTGCTCGTAAATTTTTCCCGGCACCTCTCTCGGATCCGGATCGCGGGAAGACCCTTGAGCAATTATCCACCCACGTCGTTAATTGCAATCGCGATTCCACGCTCCCTCGGGCGCAGTTGGCGAGCGCCGGGAGCTGTCGCCGCCAGCCGACGCCCTTCCAGCGTTCAACTTCCAAACGACCCTCCGACCCCCGCGAGGGAACTGGGCCACCGCGCTCCCAGAGCCGTCCCAAATAATTAGCCTGATTCGTGTCCATTGATAGCCCGCGTACGCCCTTTCATTATGGATACTCGGATGGAGCATCGCGGTTCTTTCAAACCCAGATTGTAGGTCTGACCAACGCAGCTGGACCGAATTTCAAGTTTCCTCGTCGAGCCCACGTTCATAAAAAAAAATGTAAAAAATGCGTTTAACTTAATTATCGGTACTCGTGGAAGAAGAAAAAATTTCCTACGAGAGACGGGGAAGGTGAAAGTTTTGGTGGACTAATTTTGGAATTGTAGTTTTGCCTTAAGGTGATGCCAAAGTGGTCTCGTTTATGAAACTCTTCTCCGTATTGAGTCTACCGAATCGTTTTAAACTTTACAGCGTGAATATGGAGACTATGAGGGAGATCCTGAAACTCATGAGATTTCAATTTTTTTAAAATCTGTTTATAGGTATTTTTTAAATTTAGTATAAGAAATGTCAGGACCCTATTTATAGACTCCATGTTCACGTTGTAAGATTTGAAACGATTCGGTTTATCCAATTTAGCGAAGTCTCATGAACGATCGATGCCCCTCACATCCCCTTAATTACTACACGAATTTGTGACAGATTTTCAAATAAATTGATATCAGGAAGCACTATCGCATATTACTTGAGTTCTGTACGAAGCGATTGTCGAATCGACGCGTGGCTACCGAAAGCTCAAAAAAAAAAAAAATGAAAGGACTCCTAATGTCGGCGAAGATTTCTCTCCCAGGGGAAGGCACCCGGAGGATGTCGAGGTCCTCCATGGCAGCATCACTAAACTACGCGAGATACGCTCGCGTGGGCCGCAAGTTTTCTCGTTTGCTCGAAAGCGACTCCGTCCGGCCATTTCCCGCTGAGGTCTGGCTCGCACAGAACGTAAGACTGGAAAGTTAAGGCCCCAAAGTATGGAATATCGGAATATAGGACGCGATACGAGGGCAGAGACCAGGAAACACCGCCAAGGAGCGCACGAGGCCGGACGCAAGGCTCGGGGAACAAAGAAAGCACGAAAAGTACCGCCTGAAAAAAAAAAAAAAAAATCCGGAAACACGAAAAGCCACGCGACGCTTTTCTGGCAGATAATGACTATTCCCCAACTTCTAATTGCGATTTAGCATTCAATCGAGAAAGTGATCCCCTTTCCACCCAGACGAATTTTCCCCGACCAAGGGGATTAAATTTCATTGACGTGACTTTTTCATAAATTGAATTTACCCTGAGTCATTGTAATGGTAATGGTTCGTTTTAAGGTGAAGTGAAACATCCTTCAAATCAGCCGATTCGAATACAACACTTTTTTTTAAGGGTATTAGACCAAACTGTCCGAAACTTTGACACATCACTCCTGATCATCTAAGAATTGTCCTGACACATTCAAAATTTGGATTTGAATTTAGAACACTCTGGTAATCGATAAACTCGCATTTGAACGGGATAAAGGCAAAAAAAGTGTTGTATGCGCTTCTTTGCTAAAACGATGGGAATACGAGGTCTCGGAGTGAAAATTTAATTGACCTGGAAATCACAGATGGCGCAGGGGGTCCCTCCGCAGTCAATTAGGGCCTCAGAAGGCACGAATCCAGAGGATTTCTGAAGTTTTACTTCGATTTCTTTATAATTATTGTACAAAAATGACAGGTGGAATATGCCATTTGGTACAATACCCAATATAATTCGACCCAGCTGTCAATATAAAAACCAACGGCGGCAACATAGGCATTTAGAAAACTCTTCTTTATCGACGTTGATCAAGTTCCTCGACATGTTTCACTTCACCTTAAAAATTTCCGAAAATATATTTAGAAAAGGTTGGATGGGCGACCGAGTGATTTATGGAGGAATTCTTGTCAAGTTTTCGATTTTCCGCGAGAGACGCGGCTCCTCTTCGGTAGCTCCCTCTTCCAATCTCGCGCAGTTCCGGGGCGGAAGCTGCGAGGCTCGCTTAAATTTCGTTAGGGCTCGTTGTCATCGAGAACGCACACAGCGCGGCCTCGTTAAGCGTTGCGTCTCGCGCGGCGATGAGCGACGAGGAGAAATTATCAAACCGGGAAATTCTTGGGAGCGTAATGAGAGATGCGGCGAGGGGAATATTAATGGGGACCTAGGCGCGACGATAAGGCGATTCTCGCAGACGCGATCATTTTCACCGACCTGTCATTATTATTACCATTATTCTTATTGCCACTTATTGCTACGCGAGGGGGTGCAATTTTTTTTTTTTTTTCAGGGGAGATACTGGGATTTGAAGCCATTTTCGAGGCTAAGACGCTTCGGGAAAGAGGCCGAAAAAGAGGTTTCGATTTCGCCGATTTTCGCGAGATTATTACCATTATTCTTATTGCCAGTTATTGCTACGCGAGGGGGTGCAATTATTTTTTTTTTTTCAGGGGAGATACTGAGGTTTGAAGCCATTTTCGAGGCTAAGCCGCTTCGGGAAAGAGGCCGAAAAAGAGGTTTCGATTTCGCCGAGTTTCGCGAGATTATTACCATTATTCTTATTGCCACTTATTGCTATGCGAGGGGGTGCAATTTTTTTTTTTCAGGGGAGATACTGGGGTTTGAAGCCATTTTCGAGGCTAAGACGCTTTGGGAAAGAGGCCGAAAAAGAGGTTTCGATTTCGCCGAGTTTCGCGAGATAAGATCGGATTCGTCGAAGGATCCGGATTAGAGATAGGAGATCGTGGATCCCCGAGGGTAGGTAGATCCGAGGCTAGATCGAGATCCAGAAAAGCCGGGGTGTGGCGAGCGGCGATTATGGCTGGCCTAGCCTCCGAGAACAGCTATCTTCCATCTCTGGTCTAAGCTATAGCTAGCTACCCATTGCTGGCTAGATATAGCTGGTTCGTGCCACCAGCAACGAGCGCAAGCTCCGTCGTTGCCAACCCTAAGTCCTACAGGGTGGCTCGAAATTTTACGCCTGGATTTCTTCCCAGAATCTCGTTAACCCTCAAATTCAAAAACTACGGTTAAAAATTATTAATATAATAAAAATTCTTAATAAATACCCCTGGAAATTTTATACAACGTAAATTCACTAACTATCCTAAAAATTGCACATTTTACATGACACTAAAGAACTGGAATTCTTTAACTTTAGTTTTGTTGTTGCAATTCTTTTTTTCGGAATTTATTATTCTTTAACGCTGGTTACTCAATTGCTGGAAAATCCGTACAAAATGTCCGCCAGGGATTTTTCGAATTGTTAGGTCGAGGAATAAGTCTCAGCCGTTTTTTACGTAACGTGACGTAATTGAAACGGCGGAAAATTATTTCTCGACTTAATGGTTGTGAAAAAATAGAACGGAATATGGTTTTTTATCTAGACGCGTTCGAGGGAGGGAAGGCAAAATGTCTGCGGCGGATTTCAAGCCCCATTCGTGCAAAATTCCTGGTTTCGCGGGCGGAATCGAATCCCGGGAGGCCAGAAAAGTGCGCGAGTCACGGCGTGACGTCACGCCGTCCTAGCGCGCGTTTTCTCTATTCTCCCGGATTTTCGAGGTTCTCCGACTGGAGTTCCGGAGTTTCTTCCCTGCGTTCCAGACTGTTTCCAGGACACCCGGTGTGTCGGCTCGAGGCGGAATATGAATCGGAGAATAAAACTAGATTGGCACTGGTGCGACGGAAGCTCGCGTTTTTATGTCCGCTGACGGAACGCCGCACCGCGGTGTGTCTGCGGTCGGCAATCGCGTTTCCTTCCTCTTCGAGATATATCGAGTCGAGGGTCGCACGAGCGACTCGTAAGGCAAGATTCGGAGAATCTGCACGGTTAAAAGTATTCATAATTTCTGGACTTTTAGTGGATCGAGTCTTACCGAAATGATAAACCTATACGTCTTATACCTTCGATAAATAATAAATTTCTAAATAGGTTCGTACACACCGTTGAAATTTTCTGAAATAGTCGGGAATTTTTTTACCGTTATGTAGGAAATAATTATAAAATTACAATGTTTATTTCCATAGGGTGCGTATCATTTGTTTTCTCACTTTAAGAGCAATTTCGCGGAGTCGATGGAATTGCCAAGAGAGCAGGGAAAGCGGACCAATTAAAAGTCAGGGAGCCTTTAATATCGAAACTTTTCCATTACGCAAAATGGAGGATCGGCATACTAATTCCGCAGGGAAAGAGCATTGCACCGAACCGTGACTAATTCCGTCGATACTATTTCCAGTGATTCGGATTAATCTATAGAACGGCATAGGCGCCCTATCGAGGCCGATTGATTTTGTACCAATCGCCGGCTATTTTCGGACGATTAGGAGCTTCTGGAGTACGGTCATTCGGGCGTCGCTAAAATTCAAAATGGCGGCGCCGTCTCGCGACCCTCCGCGATGACGCTCCTAACCTAAAAAGCGAGCGCGTCGCGACGATCTCCAATAGTTTCGACGGAATGGCGGGACGTCTGGAAACGGTCTTCATATTTTATGGGCGTACGTCCGAGCGATGTCACGGTTCTTCCTCGATCGAGGATTCCTTCCTCGTCGCTTCTTTCCGTGACCCTCTCCTCTTTATCATCAATTTATCCCAGTTTCCTTAAAACGTCTTTCGATACTAAATGCACGTCTTCTTCCGCGCAGGCACCTCGATCATTCTCTCAAACTCTCTTTATTATACAGAAATGATTACATCCGCAATTATCATGATGATTATCCCGGAATGTGCATTGAGAATAATTTTTTTTTCTCAACGGTACCAAAGAGACATTTCGTTGATTCGACGAATTTCCCTCAAACTGGAATAAATCGGACGCAACGTTTCTTCGGAATGATGACAATTTATTTCAGTGAAATTCTTTGAATTGACAAAATATTTCTTAAATAATAAATTCTTTCTTTTTCTTAACGCAGAGAGATATTTATTATCTCCGGTAGGGTAATGTAACTAATGGATGTTACCGCAGGTTCGCGTGATTGTTTTCGCACGGGAATAGAGATTTTGGTGATTTTTCGAAAAGCCGAAAAAATTCCGTAGGGGAGAATGAGCACCCCTGGCGCTTGGCGCGCGGTAGCTCGGGAGCGGCTCGGCTCGACGCGGCGACTGGTCGTGGCGTGCCGGGGATGATTAATGCGCGCCGCCACCCCCAGCGCCCCAACCCCCGAGCGTCCTCTCCACCCCAAAGCGCCCCAACCCCCAAGCGTCCTCTCCACCGCGAAGCGCCTCCGAGCGCCCCCGCGCCCCTCGCCCCGCCCCGACTGCCGGCCCTGGTCACGCCGCGAGCGCTCATTTGCACGCACAGGTGCAGCCGCTACTTTCCGAAATTCTGGATCTTCCTTTTTCCACCTTTATGCCGTCCCCTCGTCTAGGAGTTCCTCTACAACTTTCAGAATTTCTGACTTCCCCTTTCCGCCGCCGTCCCGCGTCGTCGACCGTTGAACTTCCTAATCCTGTTTTTTTTCTTTTTTTTTCGTTTTCCATTCCAAGGGAATATAGAAGCATTCATTTGCAATTTTGAAAATCCTGGATCTTCCCTTTGTCGCCCTTTATGCCGTCCACTGTAGAACTGAGCATTTCTGACTTCCTCTTTTCCTCGCTGTCCTGCGTCATCGACCGTCGAATTTCCTAATTGTGTGCTTTTTTTTTCTCACGTTGAACTTCCTAATCCTGTTTTTTTTTTCTTTTTCCATGCCAAGGGAACAAGCATTCATTTGCACTTTTGAAAATCCTGGATCTTCCCTTTATCGCCCTTTATGCCGTCCCCTGTGGAACTGAGCATTTCCGACTTCCTCTTTTCCTCGCTGTCCTGCGTCGTCGACCGTCGAATTTCCTAATTGTGTGTTTTTTTTTTCTCTCATACCGAAGGTACATTTTAGCATTCCTTTGCACGTCCTGCTGGCAGTAGACTCTCCGAAATTCTGGATCTTCGCTTTTCGCCTAGAAGGTTCCTACATACCTGTGGCGCTCGCCAGTTTCGAAAATCTCTGCCTCCCGATTTTCGCCGTTATCACGCCTTGCCAAACGAAGAGCGTCCTTCTTTCCGCGCCCTGGAGCCGCGTAGAAGCCCTGATTTGCCCGTGCAGCCGCTACTTTCGGAACTAGCCGACCTTCCTTTTTCGCCGGCGGTGGCGCGGTTTCCCCAGGAACTTTCCTCGTACCGGCCCGCCGTCCATCTTCCGCGACCCAGGCCAGGGTCCCGGCCACCCCCGACCTCTAGAAATCCCGGAAATTGCGGAGGAGCGGACAGGGGTGGTGCGCGGGGACCCGCCGCCTTCGGAACCGAGATTATATCGTAGATCTTGCCCCCCCAGTATCCCGGGTGCCGCCCACGTCTCCTCGGAGGAGTCCCTGAGCGACGAGGCGTTTAGCGCCGCCGTTTTCGACAACTGTTTGAGACCCCCCAACTAGACTTTTTCGAAACATCCCCGAGAGGAGTCACCTACCTACCTCCAAGGTCTGCCGGAGACGCGGAGACAAAAGACCAATCCACCCGGAAGCGTCTTTCCAACCCTACGAAACCGATTCAACCCTTACCCCGAATTTCCTCCACCTCGATCCAACGTCGCCATACCAAAAATTTATCTCCTCCTCTCCCTAGAACCAATACCGATTAATAACAATTTCTANCCGAGCGTCCCACTCCTCCCCCTCCCTCGTCGACAGCCGCCAGTCGCCCCAAAAAGTCCGACCCGGACCCGCATCGGACGGCCGTCTCTCTTTCTCCCTCTTCGCCCCCCACCCTCCCTTCATCCGCCATCCCCTATTCCCCCCACGACCCGTCTTAACCCTCGAGTGGCCGCATGTGCCGCGAGAGACCCATTCGCGATATTTCTCCCGTTTCATCCCCACGTGCGACGTCGGAGGGGGACGCGCCGTTTAGGGCGACACCAGGTGGGATATTTATTCCGTATATGATATTCTTTGCTCGGTAGATTATGATAGGGTGGAATTTATCGGCGGTTCTGGAAGGGGTCAGGTGGAAGCGGGAGGTCGGCGACGCCCCTCGGGCGCCGATAACCACGTCAGAGTCGGCGCGACGCCCGCATGGGCGTCCTTCCCTGGATTTCCTCTTCACCCCTTTCTTCGAGTCAGGATTAACCCTCGAGTGGTCGCGCCTACCTCGGAAATTCCCTCGGGATTTTCCTCCCTTGCCTTTGAGTCGCCGGGGAACTCGGTGACGTCACCCACGCCGAAATTCACACCGAGTAACATTCGAACTGGTTTCATCTGTGAAGCTTTAAGATCGACGATTTAAACCAACCCACACTGATAAGGTTTAATCGGACACATCGCATAAGTATGCGGAACCACACTCAGGGCGAAACACTGTGACCCGCGCAATCGGTCTCACCCGTCAAGAGTGGAACGCGGAACGCGGCGGTTCCAAGCGAGGAAATAAGAAAAAGGGACCGCAGTCCCCTTGAGAAAAGGACACGAGAGGATGGGGCGCTAATTTGCGTGGATTCCGGAACCATCGAAGGGGGGTATGGGGGGGGTGGAGGTCCATGGCGACATTTTTCACGAGCCCCATGCCGGTAAACAAGTCAGCCCAGTTAGCCCGTTCCTGGGGGGGGGGCTGTTAACGAGATCGCAGGACCGGTGAGTATCGCGATTTCGTTATTTCCCCCCTGGCCCCTGCCTCCCCTTCCGTCCACTGCTCACGACAAATACAATCAATCAATCGGGACCGTCGCCTCCTTCTTCGCTTTCGGGCCGATAGGGATGCGCTTCAGGAGGCAACAGAAAGGGGGCCGAGGTAATGACGCGGTGAAGTCCGAAAGACAGGGGGGGGGGGGGGGGCACCGAGAGTGAGGGTGGAGGTCCGCGGAAGACTCGAGCGATCGCAAGGCGTTGATAGGGGGAGGGTGGTAGCTCCAGAGGGGGGCAGAAGGGGAACGCCGAGAAGAGACAAATAGGACCGACGAGGACGGATCGGGGGGAGAGGAGACCGAAAGGCGACGGATAAGGAAGAGACGGAAGGACGGCCGAGTCAAAATGGCGGAAAGGGGCGGCCGTGGCGTGCCCTGCATTTTATCGGCGGCGGCTTCATCTTTATTTATCGCCGATACGACTTTACGATATCCCGCCTCGGAGAGGCTCCGTCATCTCGGCGTCTCTCCTTCTTCCCTGCTCTCGGCGAGTTTCTTTTCGGTCTCTTCGCCTCCTTCGAGGCGACCGACGACGCCGGGAGCCTCCGGAGAGAGCGGGGAGACGTCTAATTACGCCTTAATTAGACGTCACCGGGAGATGAGGGTGGAGGGGCACGGGAAGGATCGACGGCACATTGGGGATGGACCGATGATGGTCGGGTTTGGTTAGGATTGACGATCGAGCCACTCGCTTCCATGCGGACATTTTTCCTGAGAAGAATCACCGGTGATGGTAATGAACCTCGGTGAAAAGACGTCTTTGGGGGGCGGTGAAAGAACCTGGGAAAAATGAATGCCGCCGCGACAATGGGGGGGCAAATTGCGCGCCGCGTTGTGGGTCAATTATTTGAGAAAAAGCGGCCTCGAGGCGCTCCTTGCTCTAGCTGCTCCGTCTAGTGACCTGAGACAATCCTGCTCACCTGTACTGGGGAAAATGTCCAAACTGGTGGTATTTTTGTACTTGGGCTGCAGGGAAATTATAAATTCGACGCGGGGGCGTCCCGGGGGGGTGGAGGGGAAACGTAGGGAGAGGAAGAGAGAGTGCGAGGGGAGGACAACGGGAGTGGAACCACGCTGGTGCGTAAGCCGGGCACGCACCGTCTACCGCGGGTCGTAATAAACGCGTGCATCCTCGTCGCGTGCGTGCACGCGCCCGTGCGTGCGCCCCTTGTTATCGCGATCTGTCGCGGCGGCACTGCGACGCACCTCCGTCCCGACGCCGCGTTTACGCCGCACGCAACGAGCCCCGGGAAGCGCCGAACCAGGAAGCGGAAGTGACTCCGTTCCGATCACTTCATATCGACGTTTCTGAGAATCTGAGAAAGTGTTGGGGAATTTTCTTGAAATTTGAATAGGCCGCCAGACCCACAATAGAAGAATGAAATTTAATTTTTAAGAGTAAAAAATTACTGAATCGACCATTCATGCTGGTTTTAATTCTTGACCGTGAATGCGTATCCCTTTTTCATGAGGAAGGCGTAGACGGAATAAAATATCGATAAGGCTCGATAAGGCTCGGCGTCGTCGAGATCCGCGCGTGGGAGCGCTCCCAACCTGGAGGCCCAGCCTTTCTTTGGAATTATGACAATTTATTTCAGTTCGAGTTATACTTCGAATTAACAGAATATTTCTTTGGTTCGATGAATTTTTTTTTTTTGACGTAGACAAATTTATAAGGGATTATGGTTATGATTATGATTATGATATGATTATCATACACCCATTTTATGGGCGTCAGGACCTCCCTTAGGGTTCCAGCGTTTATATTGTAGAGTTGGAGAACATTTAGGCGTCCAGTTAGAATAAAAGTTCCTCCGATGCCACTTTCGTGTCAGCTTAAGGTGAAGTGAAACCCCCTTCAAATCAGTCGATTCGAATACAACACTTTTTTTTAAGGGTATTAGACCAAGCTATCCGAAACTTTGACACATCATTCCTGCTCATCTAAGAATTGTCCTGACACATTAAAAATTTGGATTTTTCAAATAAATTTTTTAACTCAATCCAGACCAGAAACAAAATGGCGTCAAGCTTTAATATTTCGATCAATATACAATTATCGAGCGCTCTAATATGAGAATCGAAAGAGTCAGGACAATTTTACGACAATTTAGAACACTCTTGTAATCGATAAACTCGCATTTGAACGGGATAAAGGCAAAAAAAGTGTTGTATGCGCTTCTATGTTAAAACGATGGGAATACGAGGTCTCGGAGGGAAAATTTAATTAACCTGGAAATCATAGATGGCGCAGGGAGTCCCTCTGCAGTCAATTAGGGCCCCAGAAAACATGAATCCAGAGGATTTCTGGAGTTTTACTTCGATTTCTTTATAATTATTGTACGAAAACGACAGGTGGAGTATGCCATTTGGTACAATACCCAATATAATTCGACACAGCTGTGAATATAAAAACGAACGTCGGCAACGTAGGCATTTAGAAAAATCTTCTTTATCGACGTCGATCAAGTTCCTCGACGTGTTTCACATCACCTTAAAGGGCATGGCCCACGGGCGAGGATCGCAGGTCGCGAGATAAAGGGAGAGGAGTCCTCGAGCACGGTTTCGCCGCGCCGAACGGGGGGCAGGGGGCACCACCCCCCGGATTAAAAAGGGGCGCTCGGGTCGCGCGTTAAGTCGGCGAAGCACCGGGTAGCGAGAGGCGGCGAGGCCCCGCTCGCTTCCGGTGGCGCGGGATCGAAAGCACCGTAGCCCGGTTTACGTCCTCGTTAAACTCTCAGCCAGACGATCTCCGTGGAGCGAGCCCGCCGAGGGGCTGAATCCCAAGGGATTATATTCCGCGCCCCTTCCCGCGCCACCCCCGCGAGGCCGAAAAAGGCCGTCGAGGAAACGAAGGAACGCTCATTGAAGCGAAACGGGAATTTCGAAATTTCGACACCGACGCTCGAAACCGTTTCCCGAGGTGACCGGAAGTCCTCGCTTTAAGAGTACGGAGTTTTCTAACGAGACTCACAGATATCTCCTTAAAGTATTCTAGATTTATTCGGTATAAATTGATCACCTCTCTAAACATTTTATACCTAGTTTCTGACGATAAGAAATTGAAATATTGCGGTCGAATTTGTTTAATTTTCAAGGGGCTTTAGTTTTTCATTTTGAAGTTGAAATGGGGATTTTTTTTAGTCACCAGAAATTTCCAGGGGTGCGGGGCGGCGTCTGGAGGAGTGGATGCGCTTCCGGGGGAGTTATCACGGAAAATCGCGATCGATCGGAAGGTCGTGCGTGGAGGCGCGGAAGCGACACGTGGCTCCCGCGGCACGTAACGAGACCGCCCGCACGTTCCCGCTTATCTACTCGGGCGTACATTGCGGGTCGGGTACATGGGCGGCGGAGTACATGGCGTGCGCCGGTGCGGGAGGTCGCGGGGGCGGATAGAGATGAAGCGATTGACGCGCGTGACCCGGCGGTCGCGTGCGCGTCTCTCCCTCTCGCTCACTCGAGTCGGAAGGCGCGCCGGGAGAGGTCAAGCCTTAGGGCGCTCCTAACGAGGGTCGCGGATGCAGGTATCAAGAAACTAGGTAGAGTCCCACGCCAAACGCACACCACTCCTTATCCGCGAAGTTTAACTCGGAGAATAAAAAAAATAGAAAGTAATTCTCCCAGAATCTCTAATTTAAATATCGCAAAATTTCTACAATGGCGAAGCCTTAAAAAAACCCGAAAACTCGGTAGAGTCCCACGCCAAACGCACACCACTCCTTATCCGCGAAGTTAAACTCAGAGAATAAAAAAGATAGAAAGTAATTCTCCCAGAATCTTTAATTGAAATATCGCAAAATTTCTACAATGGCGAAGCCTTAAAAAAACCCGAAAACTCGGTAGAGTCCCACGCCAAACGCACACGTACTCCTTATCCGCGAAGTTTAACTCGGAGAATAAAAAAGGTAGAAAGTAATTCTCCCAGAATCTCTAATTGAAATATCGCAAAATTTCTACAATGGCTCTTTAAGGTGATATGAATTCTATCCATATAAAACGTGAAAATATATATAATACTTTTCGCCAAACTGGGTGCACCGAATCATTTGAAACTTGATTATGAATATATGCTTTAATTATCTTGCCATTAAAATTCAAAACCTTAATCTGGGTGTTCACCCAGGAAATCATTAATTTCCAGGCTCGCAGGCAAAAGTCACTGAAAATCGTTAGAAATGACCAAAACACTCACAATTTTAGGGTCGAATGTCCCTGGGTACCTGATCGCATTGTTTATCATATACAATTAAGGAAAGAAGGCTCTAAAGAAGGAAATCGTCTTCACTGATTTCCGAGTGAATAGCCTCTAGAGTACCGCGGTCGATTCGAGGTTCGGTCGGACGAGGTCGCGATGCTGGTACCGGCATCGACTGGGTGCGCCTTCTTCGAGGAGAAACAACGGGTTCGCCGTCTATATGCGACGCGTGACCAAGGGTGTCGAGTCACGTGGCGCCGTGCCAACGCTCGATGAGACCCCGATCGCCTCCGGTTCGCCAAAAAGGACGACCGGGCGCGGAGGAGCGTGACGGCGCGACGGCGCGTAAGAGGCGCGCCGTGACGCACGCGGTCGCCGCGCCGCGCTCGCCTCCGCTCGCGGATTCCGCGCGCGGCCTCGCCCTCGCGAGACCCCGACCTCCTTCGGTCGCCGACGAACGTGCGCCGAAAACCGGCACGCCATGAGGATTCGAAACGACGGTCATCGCTCGTGCGCTCCGTTTTATATCCCCACGATCATAAAAAAAAAAACAGAAAAAAAAACAAGGAAAATTCCTCGAAGCCTTAAAAAAACCCGACACTAAAATCGACTTGATTCTCGCGAGTTTCACATCGACTTTACCAAAAACACCGCAAATTCATCAGACTTTGGGTACTCATCCCCATGTGTCTTAACACACTCGGGACCGCTGACGTGAATTCACGTCAGTTTTAATTCCACTCCTGATTGCCGCTGACGTGAATCACGTCCATAACGTTACGATACAGGTTTGCGTTGACGTGAATTCACGTCAGTTTTAATTCCACTCCTGATTGCCGCTGACGTGAATCACGTCCATAACGTTACACGATACAAGCTTGCTGCAACCAGTTTAAGAATTTCATTATTTTCGCCGGTACTCGGTATTTGAAACGGACAAAAAATTGTCCGGTCGCGAATGTGTTAATGACGCACCTCGTCCTTCGCAACCGAATAATTCGTTTAGAAATTGCAGAAATTTTCTGCGCTCGAAAGAAACGTTTCCTGGGGAATATTTTAGGGGAAATTACTAGGCCGATATTTGAGCTGGTTCGGTTTGGGAGGAAATTTAAATTGCTGGCTGTCCAGCGCAAAATGCCGTGCCGCGTCTAGATTGTCGCCGCCGGAACGTCGATAAGATGTGGTCGTTGGCCCGGCAGATCGGGACGTCGCGACGCCCCCGACGAATGGACGAATCGAGCTCGCCCGCGCAACGCGAACCGATAAGATAAGTCGGTATACCTCGGCGTCACGCGCGCGAGTGCGGCTCTGCGGGGAGAGAACGCGTGAGTTAGGTGAATTATAATATATCGCAGGGCGTATCACCACCACGCAACCGGCGCAACGTTAGGTACCGGCTCATTGGTCCCGGCGCATAATTAATGGGGGCATAAACCCTGGGTGACGTTTGTATGCAAATGCGTACGCCGCCGGCGCGCCCCTCTTTCTCGGTGGCGCGCTTCCCGGCGCTGCGCATCGCGCGGACACCTCGCGGGGGACTCCGTGCGGTGCGAGGGCCTCCACGCGGCGCGGAACCGCGCCACCAGGTGTCCTAATGCGCCCATAAACTTCCGAGCAAGACCCGCGAGCGCCCTAAAAAAAGATACAGGCTCTTCGCGCGCCACTACGCCAGGAAGATATACAGTCTGAGGGCTCGAAGCTACAGCTGAGAATAAAGAAAAGCCCCGTACAAACGGTAAGAAAGACTTACACACGAATAAAGTACTCATTGAAGCGTGAGTACAGAATTGGTGCTCCAAGTCTCCGGGCTAGAAGACGAGACTACCTGATTTTAACCGCTCCGACATTAGAGGTTCTGAAAAAAATCCAGTACATACTCAGCGCTACTTTATAAAATCAAACATTGTATGGGATAATTTATTAAGGAATAATATAAACATCGCTTATATGCGCAGACGAAATAATTTGATCTTCAATGCTTAAAGGCTCCTCCGTTTTTCGTGAAAAATTCAATATTTATTACTCGCTGTCAAGCGATGTCTGGTTTAATTATTTAGTCTCTTTATCCTATTTATGTATTCATTACAGAATTTATCGAAGCTGGCGTATGATGGTAAATATCTGATTAAATAAATACGTGTATCGATAGCGTGTTTTGGGCTCGGACTCGAAGACCTCGCGGAGAGGTCTCGCGGCAGAAAATTATGAAAATGAGGTCTACGCATAATTACCTACTCACTGTCCTATTTATACATTCATTACAGAATTTATCGAAGCGGATGTATGATGGCAAATATCTGATTAAAAAAATACGTGTATCGATGGCGTGTTTTAGGCTCGGACTCGAAGACCTCGCGGAGAGGTCTCGCGGCAGAAAATTATGAAAATGAGGTCTACGCATAATTATCTAGTCACTGTCCTATATATACATTCATTACAAAATTTATCGAAGCGGATGTATGATGGTAAATATCTGATTAAAAAAATACGTGTATCGATAGCGTGTTTTAGGCTCGGACTCGAAGACCTCGCGGGTCGTTTCTGTCAATCGGCGGCGCGGAGAGGTCTCGCGGCAGAAAATTATGAAAATGAGGTCTATGCATACGGGGCCCGCGTATCGTGGGAGAGCCGACTCGGTAGTGGCACGAGGGCCATTAATGATGCATGGCCCGTTGGCGTTAGCCCGGCAGTCATAATGACCCGGCTGGCTGGCTCGGCGGCGCGCCACCCTCTCCGCCCGCTCGCGGCAAAACGTGGACGCGCCGCGCCGATAGCCGAGCTCGAGCCAACCCGTACCGGCCATTACCATTATTTTCGGCCATTACGGCCCGACCACGACTCTTCGCGGCCGGCGCCGCGCGACCTTACTTGCGGCCTCCGTCCTCGCGACACCTGCGGGCTCGCCGACCTCGAAGAGCGCTCCTCCAGGAGGGTCCTCACCTGAACTCCGATTTGGCCGAGTAACATAATATGCAATACGATGTAAGATGACGCAAAAGAATAACGACTACGTCCCCATCGTACTGGAAATTCGGAAATCCGTGAGAAAAAAAATTTCATTGAATGGTGCCAAAAAATAGGTATTGTTATTTCATTGAATTATTGTATTTTGTATTATTGATAGGAGCTTAGGCACAGGGTTGAAAGGATACGTAGAACGTTTTAGCTTAAAATCTTTCCCGATATCTTAAACAAGCCCGTTCCGCACCTCTGCCGCACCGATAGCGGTCATTATCGTTACTTTCGGCCATTATATCGAGACTGCTCGTGGTCGGCGCAACCTTGCGCGCCGAATATTGCGGTCGCTACAGGATCCAGTGTCCTGCACACCTTGGAGAGGGTGTCCGACCGAAACTGGATATCGATACATTCGATACTCGATTTCTGTATATCCAGTAATGGGGGGTATACTATATCCTGGTAATTACGGGATGCAGGAATGTGGGAACTTTGAAATACCTAAGGCCATGAAACACCTGCTCTTCCGGGGGGGTCTCCTCCACCTTGGGATGGAAATATCCTACCAACGTTTGAAATCCAACCGCGGATTTGCATAGGGTGATTTGTCAAATTTTGCGCATGGTTTGGTAATTTTAAATCGCCTAAAACACTACCGAAGGTACCCGAGGGGGAACCAACGTCGAAATACCCAAGGCCCTGAAACACCTCCTTTTCCGGGGTGGTCTCCTCCACGTTGAGATGGAAATATCCTACCAACGCTTGAAATCCAACCGCGGATTTGCAGCGGGTAAATTGTCAAATTTTTCGCATGGTTTGCTAAGTTTAAATCGCCTAAAACACTATCGAAGGTACCCGAGGGGGGACCAACGTCGAAATACCTAAGACCATGAAACGCCTCTTCTTCCGGGGTGGTGTCCTCCACCTTGGAATGGAAATATCCTACCAACGTTTGAAATCCAACCGCGGATTTGCAGCGGGTGAATTGTCAAATTTTTCGCATGTTTTGGTCATTTTAAATCGCCTAAAACACTATCGAAGGTACCCGACGAAGGACCAACGTGGAAATACCTAAGACCATGCTCTTCCGGGGGGGTCTCCTCCACCTTGGGATGGAAATATCCTACCAACGTTTGAAATCCAACCGCGGATTTGCAGCGGGTGAATTGTCAAATTTTTCGCATGTTTTGGTAATTTTAAATCGCCTAAAACACTATCGAAGGTACCCGAGGGGGGACCAACGTCGAAATCGAACCCCGCCGGGTGACTTACGGCGTAACTTTGGTACAGTTAACAGGTAGTTGATTCCGACCGGTGGCATTTCCCGGAGATTACAGCCCGCTCGCGCGGTGCATTTAAGGGTTAATGTTGAATATTACTGGCATTATACACGCCGGCTCGGCTAGTCCACTTAGCGGTAACCCCGTTAAAGTAACACCTATACTTTTACCGCGGCGCTGCGGGAGCCGAGGCGAGCGAGCGAAGGCGCTCTATGCGCCGATGCCTATACAAGGAGAGGGAGAAAGGGAGCGAGAGGGCGGCATAGGAGATCATGGGAGATAGAAAGAGAGGGGGAAAGACGGCGAAAGAGACCGAGAGAAAGCCCCCAGCGCGAGGCTAGACCCGCTCGGAAGCGCCCGCGGCCTGGAACGCGGCTCCGCTAATGAGGACTGTCCTTTCTTGCATACCGGATAGCGTTTCGCGACGCCGAGCGTCTCGAATTTCTCGAGAACCCCGTTCGATGACGACGCCCAGGCGCCGAAAATCCTGCGCACCCTCCGCCTACCCAAATGCAAGGAAAACCTAGGTCGACCTCGAACGTGTCTTGCGCCCGATGTCCTCGAATCTTCGAGGAAGCGATTTTGAGGTTAGGTGCGATTTTATCCCTTGACGCTGAAACCCATACCTGGTTCGAAAAACGACTTCTATATGAATTAAGCGACGATGAGACGCGTTTTATCGCTAAATGCGAGGGAAATTAACCTCAAGTATACCGGTATTTAAATTCAACTAACCTAAAACGAGAAGCTAAAAAAATAATTTTTCCAAGAAATGAAGTTTCAGGGGTTTCAAGACTTTCGTTGGGATCTTGATGATCACGCGTTGAAGTTTCAAATCGAGTCGGTGCATTGCTGTCCTCGAATCTTCGAGGAAGCGACTTTGAGGTTAGGTGCGATTTTATGCCTTGACGCTGAAACCCATACCTAGGTCGAAAGACGACGTCTATACAAATTAAGCGACGATGAGACGCGTTTTATCGGTAAAAGCGAGGGAAATGAACCTCAAGTATACCGGTATTTGAATTCAACTAACCTAAAACGAGAAGCGAAAAAAAATAATTTTTCCAAGAAATGAATTTTCAGGGCTTTTATGACTAGCATTGGGATCTCGATGATCACGCGTTGAAGTTTTCCGAATCGGTGCAACGAGTTTGGAGAAATGTTTTTTGAATATTTTGACCTTCTGATACCTTAGGAAAGCGATGTTTCTTTCTAAATTGCGTCGTTTGAATATGAGGTGGAGGTGGTCGAAGCTCGAAAAATAAGCCGGTCTCCTTTGGGCTTACTCGCAGGTCGCGGCGAGCCAGAAGGTCCTCGCGGCGCGGGCGGACCTCTATAAATACGACTAGCTGCACGCGGGCACGCGGCCATGCGCGCGAGCGCGAGCGCGCGAGACGGACCGCCGGTCACTCCGCGCGTCGGAGCCGGCTTAAGGCCGGTCCACGTCGCGCGCGAGAAATCCGCCCTGCGCCGCGCCCGAATCGCGCCGCTTAATCTGGCTCCCGCGCTAAGCCTTACGGATAGCGGCGCGCGAAATTGTTTCCTTGGGAGGGAATTTATGCCCTCCCAAAGCATCGAGATTTCTCATCCCGAGGGATAGAGTAACGCTCGAAATGGAGAGTTTCGTTACTCGCGACATGCAACTCCACCTTTACGAATTACCTGGCGACGATTCATCAAATCAGGTTAGAAAATATTCATCAGATAAAAATACATAGCGTCTGTTATCTGCCTTTAATGTGCTGGGATAATCATGATCACGGGTCGGAGTTTCAAATTATTGCACCCAATTTCGAGAATATTTTTGTAAATATTGTGACGTTTTCAGGTATATGGAATGACCCTTTCGTAACACCTTAACGTGAGATTCTAGGGCTTAAGGTGAGGGGAAACACGTCGAGGAACTTGATCGACGTCGATAAAGAAGAACTTTCTAAATGCCTATGTTGCCGACGTTCGCTTTTATATTGACAGCTGGGTCGAATTATATTGGATTTGTACCAAATGGCATACTCCACCTGTTGTTTTCGTACAATGAATATAAAGAAATCGAAGTAAAACTCCAGAAGACCTCTGAATTCTTATCCCGTTCAAATGCGAGTTTATCGGTTACCAGAGTGTCCTAAATTGTCGTAAAATTGTCCTGACCCTTTCGATCCTCATATCAGAGCCTTCGATAATTGTATATTAATCGAGATATGAGAGCTCGACGCCATTTTGCTCTGGTCTGGGCTGTTAAAAATTTTTTTCCAAAAATCCAAATTTTCAATATGTCAGGACAATTCTTAGACGATCAGGAGTGATGTATCAAAGTTTCGGACAGTTTGATCCAATACCCTAAAAAAAAAGTGTATTGGAATCGACTGATTTGAACTGGGTTTCACTTCACCTTAAAGCGTGGATTTTCGTATTACGGGTGAATATGTAGGTAGACCTCCCATAGCATGGCGGTCATTTTGACCGCAAAGGAATCGGCGCTTTCATCGATCGCCGTGGATAAACTCGCCGATTTCCCCGGGCGCGCGGTTCCCGCAATTAGTTCCAATTCCAATCGGCCTTTGCACCTACTTTGCCGGGCTGCAACGTGAATTGGCCTTTACGGCCACTCCGCGAGGTGGCTCTCTCGGCTTGGCCGCGTCTCCCGTGGAAGCGCCGATGATTACCCACGACGAACCGAGGAGGGGGGAGGCGAGCGGTAGCGTTAACGAGCCCCGTCTCTTCTCGTAGCGGGTAACGTCTCGCCCGGTCTCGCTCGCTCGCCGTCCCTCACCGCCCACCGCCACCCGCTCGCCTGCCTCCCGCCGCCCGGGCCGCCGCACACCGGCGCGTCGCTGCGCCGCGTCGATACGCTCCATAGACGCGCGAGCGACCGGCGGCCAGCCGCGACGGCCTTGCCGGTTCCGCCTGCCTGCCGCGCGACGTCACGCGGCGCGCGGCGCGGCGGCGCGAAAAAACCTGCCCGCCTCGCCCGTTTTTTCCCGGCGGTCTTTCCGCCGCGCGGCGTGCCGCGCCGCACGAAACCGGGGCCGAATTATCTTCGAGAAACGGAACCCCCTTAACACTAGGTTATTGACGGAATTCAAACTTCGAAAAGAAATACCGAAAAAACCATAGCATTAATTTTAACCATTTTTGTATCGTAAATTTAATCATTTCATCCGAAGAATTTGTACACGCAATTATTTTTTCCTAAGCCTTCTAATTATTAAAATTTGTATGTGGTATACCTATCTCTACGAAACCCGTCTAATTGACGGACTAGCTAATTTCATAAACAATCCATATATATTTGCTTCGTTGCAGAGAGTGTAAGGCGAAGATGAGAGTGAAAGTTTGCATTAAAAGTGGAGAGATGGAAGGATCTTCGGATAGGGAAGAGGAAAACTTCTTGAAAGGGTGTCGTAGCAAGAAAAGGATAAGCATTCTTTCTAGTTCCGACTCCGAGGATGAGAGGACGAGCATTCCAATCATTTCCGTGATAATTTTTAAAAAAGGACTTTTTACTTATTAATAATTCATTTAAACGTATAGCCTAGGGTTGTTTAATTCAGACTTAATTTGAATAAATCGATTTTTTAAAGAAAATCCGTGTTTTCGTTTACCCGTCAATTTGACGGATAATTGAGGGGGGAGGGGGAGTTCTTTGAAGAATTTCTTCTGTTTCTATGTGTGGAATTTTCCATGACGATACAAGAAAGATATTAAAACCCGTGGTCGCCATTTTGAATAGCCAAATGTGTAACAGGGTATGTGTAGGATTTTTGTATCCAATGCAATTGTGGTATAATTTACCGCGTAAATTGAGGGGGGTAGTTGTTTCAAGAATTTCTTCTATTTCTATATGTGGAATTTTCCATGACGATACAAGAAAGATATTAAAAGGCGTGGTCGCCATTTTGAATAGCCAAATGTGTAACAGGGTGTGTGTAGGGTTTTTTTATCCAATGCTTTCGTCGGGCACCGGAATCGAACGCCAGTGTTTCGCGGCACAACCGGCCGCGTGCGCGGGGCGAAAAGAACGCCCGCGTTTTTCTGGCCGGTCTCTTTTTTCCCTTTCCGTTTCTCTCGTTTGGCCGGAGCCTTTACCAGCGGAAGAAAATAGCCTCGCGCCTTTCGCAGCGGCAGCCGCGCGGCGTTACGCGCGCGGCAAATGCCGCGCCGAATCGAGCGGCCCCGTAGCGAGAATAATGGCCGAACCGGCGCGCTGGCTCCGCGCGAAAAAACCCGGCCGGCTCGTCCGCTTCGCTTTTTCCGTCCCGCGTTTCTCCCGACTCGTGTCTTCGGTCGCGGAGGAAATAACTTGCCGCCTTTCGCCGCGCCCAACGTTTGCGGTCGCGCCCGGAATTGCCGATAATGTCGGCCCGCGCTTATCGAGCTCGCGGACCCGCCCGGCCAAAAAGCCGCGTTTTTACCGCAATTCATACCCGGCGGACAGTCCGAGAGACTGCCAAACTGGGAAGGAAAGATCGTAGAAACTCGGTAAGGAAGAAAGAAAGAAAAAAAAAAAATGAAACGCCGTTCTCGATCGCGGAATAAAGCGGTTTGGCGCCTTTCCCCGCAGCCGCCGCACGCGGCGTACCGGCCGTAAACGGCGGACCGTTGCCAAACGGAATACCGCCGGTTTTGCCTTTTGCGCCGGCGGAACGACCGCCAGAAATGATCACGACGGTTTTTCCTCGATTCTCCAGAAAACCGCACCCGCAGATAATCACCGCAGCGCCGTGAAAACCCGGTCGTCAGATTCTTTTTTTTCCCCGCTTCCGGTGTTCTTTCTCCGCGCGCGGAATCTCCACCTCGAGTCTCTGCTTGCGAGGCGGAATAGCCTTGCCACCTTTCGCGAGGCCGCATGCGGTTTTACGCGCTCGAGACGAGGCCGCATGCGGCGCCGAGGGCGACGCGCCCGATCGAGCCGTCCTGCCGCGGAAATAATGGCGCGGTCGTTCCGCGCGGAAATATATGCGCCGAGACGGATACGGCCGTTCGGCTGCTACCGCCTTGCGTGACAAACTGCGGCCGCGACGGGTGGCTTTGAGTCTTTCTCTGAAATTCCGCGTGCGGAGGAAATTTCGCGCCGTTACGGAAACTCTATTGTGGCGGTCATAGCATATATATATTAGAAGTTCTTCCTTCGACACGGGCCTTCGATAGCCCAGCGGTTACACTCACCGCTCATACCATGTAGTCTCTCGGGTTCAAATCCCGCACAGGAGAGATTTTTCGGTGTCTAAGGCAGGGTCCGCCTGATAGCCTTACTGACGAGTCCACACACAGGCAGACCCGGGACGAAACACAACAAACAGGGCACACACACCATCATTCCACACCAGTGCCAAAGTGGCGTGGGCTGGTTGCGCCGTTGCGTACAGTGTGAGTGTGTGTGTACGTGGGCTGGTTGCGCCGATGCGTACGAGGCTAGGAAGCGCACGTGCGTGCGTACGAGGCTAGTTGCCAGAGAGTGGGAGAGAGGCGAGTCGTCGCTAGAAGTCTGGAATAGGACGAAAGGTAGAAGGTTTTTGTGCGTGTGCGTGTTCAATCACGTCGGGGGTCACCACTTTGGCACTGGTGTGGAATGATGGTGTGTGTGCCCTGTTTGTTGTGTTTCGTCCCGGGTCTGCCTGTGTGTGGACTCGTCAGTAAGGCTATCAGGCAGACCCTGCCTTAGACACCGAAAAATCTCTCCTGTGCGGGATTTGAACCCGAGAGACTACATGGTATGAGTGGTGAGTGTAATCGCTGGGCTATCGAAGGCCCGTGTCGAAGGAAGAACTTCTAATATATATATGCTATGACCGCCACAATATATACAGAATTATCCCTCCTCATGTTCTCCCTATCAGGGCCGAAAATACGAAACATTCTGAGGACACGTGCACTTATGGCTTATGGGGACGAATAGGATGCTCACTACGGTCGATTATAAGTGTGGTCGTTATTTTCGGTGACACTCGGTACGTTGGTGCGCAGGTACTAGGTACGGCACATTCCGGCGAAGCGAGCGTGGCCCGACGCAGTATATCTATCCTGGCGGGCGCGAGCGAACGCCTCGCGGCCCGATAGACGAGGCGCGAGAGAGACGAGCGCGCCACCTACGGAGTGTCTCAAAAATCCCCGACGCGTAAATCGGAGCGACCTGCGGCGGCCTGCGTAAACGCTGATGGCTCGTTGGCGCCGTAAAGGGGCGGAACGACCGCGCGTCCCCAAAAGCACGTTTTAAAATCGCGCTGTCTTCCGGTTTTTCTTGCCAGGCGGATCGCGAACGTCTCCCTCGGGCGTCCTCCTCCACCCCGAGGTTCCCTCGACGAACTTCCACCGGAGTTTCGGGAGATCGAGCGTTTCACTTCAATTTTTATTATTTCTATCTCACACCGAACGCTAATCACCGCGGATTTAATAATCTATCTGTAAAGGTAGAGGGGGCAGTAAAAGTAACTACAGGTACATTTATTGAATTTCTGTAAGTATGCACTTTGTAACGTCCTGTACACCGCTTCGTCCGAATGTACCTCATAACCGAACTTATAACCCAGTCGCTTAATTTCCCGGGACCATTCATTCCAACATCGACTTTTGAACGTTATCCCCAGTCTAGTGAATGTTGCTAACCGCTTAGGGACTAGGACAAAATGATTAATATATTATATCTCACTGATGTGTCATATTGCGTTACACCGTGAAATTCTGTGAACTTTCTTCAGTATTTTCTGTAAGTAACGTCAACACGAGGTCTATTAAAATCCACCCTGGGATTTCTATTTCCACGCATAAACGGATAAAGGGAAAAAAAGTGTTGTATGCGCTTCTATGCCAAAACGATGGGAATGCGAGGTCTCGGAGTGAAAATTTAATTGACCTGGAAATCACAGACGGCGCAGGGGGTCCCTCTGCAGTCAATTAGGGCCTCAGAAATCATAAATCCAGAAGATTCCTGGGGTTTCACCTCGATTTCTTTGCAATTATTGTATGGAAACGACAGGTGGAACATGTCATTTGGTACAATACCCAATATAATTCGACCCAGCTGTCGATATAAAAACCAACGTCGGCAACGTAGGTATTTAGAAAAATCTTTATCGACGTCGATCAAGTTCCTCGACGCGTTTCACTTCACCTTAAGGGCCCAGAGGTTCGGGTTTAATTCTAGCGGCGGAGAAAAGTCTTACCCGGGTATTCCGGGCGACCCGGTATATGCGAGGGAACGGACACCGGCGGCGCACACGGACGGTCACGTCGACGGGTGCAGCGTGACGGCGGCTCGTGTGGCCGGCTCTCGGCGCGCACACACCGCCCGCGGCCGTTCTCACGGACGCGCGGCGTCGCTCGTCGAGCGGCTGCGTGGGTAGCGCACTTCGCGGCGCGCGTGCCGACGAGGACCCGCCCCCGGCCCGCAGCCTCCGCCGCGGCCCGGAGCCGTCGTCGCCCCGCGCCCCGCCCCCGCCGCCCGCGGCTCGTCGCCTCCGCGCGCCAAGCGGTGGCGGCGGTCGCGCACACGGCCGCGCGCCGCCTCACGCACGCGACCGCGGTGCGCGCGCAAGAGCGTGCACGGGCGTGCACGAGCCGCCGGTTTCGCGGCGTGCGCGCGCCCGCTCACCTCGGCCGCAGGCAAGGGCGCGCGTGAGCGTGACCGCGCTCCCCCACCCTCGTCGGGCGCCCCCCCACCCCGCCCACCCGGCTCCTCTCTCACAGAAGAGCCGCCTGCGCTCGCTGGGGGCCTCGCAGTCCGTCACCGACGTCCGCCGCGACAACTCGCGGACCCGAGCTCCGAGCGCTCCCTGTGATCAGGCGCCGGTGCGCACCCACTACGTGCACGGATTAACCTTACGGATATTAGGCGTATATCGCCGCGAGAGCGTCTCTTTGTACGCTGCTGTTTTCTGGTGTCGAGGGTGGATGTCGTGACGCGTTCGGTTTTGAGGTTAGCTCGACCGCAGTCGGACCGAGGTCGAGGCTCCGCGAGGTTGCCGGGCCTCCGGAGAGCGGGCGGACGCGTGCGACGACCTCGGCAGTCCGCGCGCGAGTGACAAGTGGCCGCCGCGCCACGCGGGGCACCCACGTGGCGCCCGGCGCGGACCCTTGACTCGGCGCTCCCTCGCGAGTGCCGGCAGTGCGCCTCGGGAAGGCGACCGACCACCACGCGCTCCGAGTGGCACGCGGATCTTCGAATAGGTGCGCGGAAGAAGCACCGGATATCGACTTGAACGTACGTGTTCTCTTGTGGCGGATTATCCAGCGTGGTGGCACTGACGGTATATCTCATTGTCAAGGCGGCTCGGCAGGAGATATCGGGAACGGGGGTCAGTGCTTCGGCCGCGACCGGGTTGTCGCCGATTAGGTCCGGTTAAGGGCGACCGAACGCGATGCTGAGAGCCTCGACCGGGATTGCACGAAGGGTGACGCGATCCTCCTCCCAGAGGGCCGAGCTGGCCTACTAAAAGATGACCGCGCGTCTCCACTCGCTGAGGCACCAGGAGAAGAAATCCGCCGGCAACAGCCACAGGCACCACCACCATCACCCCCAGCACCACCAGCAGGTCGGACATCAGGGTCCCAGCCCCGCGCCCAGCCCCACGCCGAGCCCCAGCCCGAGCCCCAAACACTCGGACGGTCGTAGAGTGAGTATCGAAGTCCAATCCAGAAATCACTTATCAGGGATTCGAGGATACCCCTTAACGCGCAACCCTTTAACATGCGACTGGGCAAACTCTTGGACAGACTTGAAAATCCTGGACTCCTGGTGGGTCCATTCCGGGGTAAACGTGAGAACCACGAGTTGGACTCGTAAATATAAAGATAAAAAAAAAAACACATGGTAAACCCAAGATTCTTGGGTCCTAGTTCTCAAGTTTGTTCCTTATCTAATTCCCTTGATTAGGGTTTCAGAAATCTCTCCCATAAGGTGGAAACAATGAGGCTAGGGTTGCCCGTTGCAACTTTGTTGCGATACAGCTAGTACTTTTATTCGGACTTTTTTCTAACAAAACGTTTGAAAAAATGCAACAACGTGTCATCTGATGCGTTACGTCACCGGGCAAATTCTTCAGATCCGGTCGCGAAATTGCCCGAATTTCCCAGGGTTCCGTGCGTCAGCTAGCAGGAAACGGTCGTAGTAGTAGGAGAGAGGAACCCGTTTGAGCCGAACGATGCTATCGGAGCATAAGTCGCGGTCGACCCCAAGTCGCGAGGAAAGTCGAGGAGATTCCGGCTCGGCGGGATTTCCCGGCTGCGTGTGGGGGCTCTCGCGAGACAGGGCCAATCGCCGGGCGGCTTCTCACCCCTCGTCGCGGGCCGCCACCCTTCCGTGGCACGAGCCGCACGCCACCCCTCGGCCCGGGGATATAGTCCCTTCCACCGGGCGGCACGCGCGACGGAAACGAGACGCGACGAGGGGCACGTGCCGGCCTCGCGCGACCCTCCTCCCTCCCCGGCCTTGACGCCGGCTTTCAACCCCCGATTCGGCTTACCTGCGAATTAGACCTCTGTACCCCTTCAATTTTTATTTGTAATTGCAACGTCCCCCGGAAGGACGAGTCGAAGCGCACGATAAAGGAATTGGCCCAATCTTCTTGGCGAAACCCCTTTTACGGTTGTCATTTCCATGTTATGAAAGGGAATCGCTTTATCTCCAGCTAATTACTATTTACTAATTTATTATCGGTACTGAGATGATTTTCATATCCCTTGAACGTTTTCCCTGGTGTCGGCGCGTTTTCTGGATTATTGACGTCTAGGGGAAATACGTAGAAATTGAAAGGGATTGTCCTGAAGATGGGTGCCTAACGCGGTGGAAAATTTTAGGAAGATCCAGGAGGATTGCTAATAATTGCTGATGATTCTGGGTAACTTGGACGGTTCATATGAAATGAGGGTTTTATTTATTTTTTTTTTTTTTTTAGTAGACTCTTTTTATAGGGACTTCACACCCACACACACACAATTTTGGGGAGTATCTAGGGCAGGTTACCTTTGTACTCGTAACGACGAACGTAATCGAAGGATTCCCATCGAGGCTCTCGCGGGACACCTTTTAGCACGCGCGGCGGTAAATCTCGCGTTATAAATACGCGGAGAGCTGCCGGGCTATAAAGGAGCGCCGCAAGCGGCGAAGCGTGCCCACGCACGCGGCGCGCGCGCGCGCGCGCCGACACGCGTGCACCGCACGGGGGTAACGACGGGGCCCGGCGTTACCGAGAAGCGAGTCCTGACACGTAGGGCACGCGGAATTATCCCGCGGTGCGTTCCGCGCGGGCATTTACGAGGAGCCTGCGGCGTCGTTTGCGGACGTGCCTGTCGGGGGTGCGCGACACTGAGGCCGACGTCGAGTGTCCCACAGAGCGCGGCGCGTCAACCTCGGCGAGGTTCAGAATCCTATCGAAATCGCGGCGGAAGTGACGCAAGAGGTTAAGCACGGTCCTGATCGGTTTGTCAACCTCGACGCGTTGGCCGGCCGCGCTCTGTGTGACACCACGTGTCCAGGACTCCGGACGTGACGCAGGTCGAAAATCGCACGTCGATGGACGCGGTCGCGTATCCCAGGTATTTCGATTGACGTAGAGGAAGAAGAGCAACGGAGGATAAACCAGAAGTAAAGGAGAGAAGTCCACGGGTCTGGAATTTCCCTGATATTTCGACGCCGAGCGGTTTCCGCCCCTCCGCGGAACGAACGGACGAATAATGCGAAAGCGAAAACGAATCGCGCGTTCCGCCCCAGGAGCGGATGCGTTCCGCTGCGAGGGGGCCTATTTACATTTTGAGGCGATTATTCCGCGCGCGGATCGAAAACCCGCACGCGATCGGCGCGCGCGTTGCGACAGCCCGCTCGCGTCGGGCCCGTTGTAAGAGCAATTTGCCGTAATTGGAAGTATTTACGGCCAGTTATCACGTCGTTCGGCCGTCGTCCGTGGGCCATTATCGGAATTAAAGGTGGAACCGCGCGCGGACAGCGCCGGGGCGCGGCCATCTTGCCGCGGTGCGACACGCGACCGACGCCGCGCGTCGTCAACGGCGTCGCCAAGATCGCTCTACAAAAGATTATCTTTTCCGCAACCGATATATCCGGTCTTTCGAAAAATTCCTCCGAATATTCCGAATTTGGCTTATTTTCGCTGTTGCGGAAATTCCGGGAAGAAAATGCGTGTACCTGGATACACGTATTTTTGTGGCCGCGCTTATTTTCGTTGTTGCGGAAATTTCAGGCAGAAAATGCGTGTACCTGGATA